>NW_018020695.1:421577-443942 GCF_002006095.1 Pseudomyrmex gracilis
TATATATATATATATACAGTTTCGATTTACGAATTATTACACACACGATCTCGTAAAATCGTAGTCGACATTCCGACATACCCTATATTGGCGAATATCACATCGAATATCGACTGTAATATTCGATATGTATTATATGCCAATACAACGTCGGAATGTGAGACTCAATTAAAGCGTGAGATCGATAATATAGACTCACTTTACGCGTCCCAATTAGTAGCCAATGTATGCGATGTAAGATTTCCAGTTTTATATTTATAAACTTGGAAGTGCTCGGAGGGGGGCCTCGTGCTTTCTCGCGCTCGTAAAGAATTTACCATTAAGAGAGAAGGACACACGCGGGCATGCATAACACATGTATATCGTACGACATCGACGTCGAGACCCCAAGTTTATTTTTCAGTCGCGAAATGCGAAACTTACGGCGACACGGAACACGGTCCCATTCCATGAATGTAAAATTACTGGGAAAACAGTTCGGAGGCCGACCATTAAAACTGGTTCGAGTCAATTTCCACCTCCACCTCTCTTCGCAATATAATTCGCCTCGGCCGAGATTTTGTCGTTTGATTTGTCGAATAATTCGCGCACACACGCGCTACCACGCGCAAAACATATACACATCGAGCAGTCGTCGGAAACGAGAAACGGAGCGCGCGGCGAATGTAATTGCGTGTATTAACATCCGATGCTTCCCATTTGCAGTTTATAACTTATTCAATCGACGCGATACGACGTTGCGTAACATCCAACGAGGGGAAGAGCGAGAGCGCGCGAAACTTTACAGAGAAACCATCTCTTTGCTCGATAGCTGTGTTGAATCGATGTATGAATATAAAACGGCCGGTATGCAATTGCGTGCGTATTGCTACGCAAGTAATATGAGAAAAATAAGAGACGTAATGACTGATACACCTAAGTAGAATTTGCGGAGGTTATCATGTTCAATATTTTCGATTTTATCTTCTATATTATTTTATCTTCTATATTATCGAACATATATAAATTTCAACGATGTATTAAAAATATTCGAGAGTCGTGCAAAGCCACTTTTCTCTGTGTTCATAAATATTTTCTGCAAATACTTGTTTTTGTCAAAATATGATTTTTCTACACTGAAAAAACAGTGTTGTTGAGATTACCAAATTTTGATAATCTCAACCAAAATTTGGTTTCCGAAACACTTTACTTGGTTCGATTTACCAAATTTTTATTATCCAACAAAACTTTTTTTTTTTTTTTTTCAGTGTATATATGTATATATAAACAAAAACGAATTTCTCGAGTGTAAAAAAAAAAAAAAATAAAATTTCCATTTAACTTGAACGACGCGCGACAACGTTCTCCTAACATTTATGCGGTCCGAAGTATGAACGAACATGTTCGATTCAGGATAGCAGCGGCGCTCCGTGCGTATGCATATAAATAAGATTCCTGGAAACGGCGCGAATCGGCAAGGAAAGGAAAAGCACCCTTCTTCTCTTCCTTCCCCCTTGCGATTCCGGTCTCGTTCAATTGCGTTCTCATCCTCGGTATAGGAAGAAGCGCGCGCGCTCGTTCCCGCAGTGTGTGCGCGCGCGATCAGTTTCGTCGTCGTGTGACTTCTGGTCGAGTCGACCGGCAAAGGAGGAGGAAGAAGAAGAAGAGCGCGAACGGGAAGAACGCCCGCCGCCACACCGAGCGAATTTGCATTAAGGTCGGCGCACAGGACTTCCTCGTCGTGCCGACGCGAAGGCGCGATGCTTTTCCGCGTTGCTACGTTTTTCCCCGCGGGCGATCACGCCTAGCGCGATTTCCGCGCGAGAACCGCACCTCGCGCGCAATGACGATGATGTCCGTGCCACCAATTATGCCGGCCGCGAGAAGGCGAAAGGGACCGAAAGGACTTTGCGGTCTCCGATGGAATTCTAATTATCGCCCGAGCGGAGAAGCGAGCTCTCGAACATCCGACAAACTGCGGCGAGTTTTCTCCCGAGAACATGACCTGTTACACATATATATATATATATATGTATATATATATTCGACTCGATTTATTTTTCTCCGCTCGCAAAAATACGTTCGGAAAAGAGAAGAAATCTTGTTTGTAAATATTCTATGATTCCCGTTAGAGGCGACATCGACGCTTTCGATTGCGCAATGCTGCACGGATGGCTGACATCTGTTATTCCGTTATTGCGCTTGTACATATGATATGCATTGATTGTCGATTTGTTGTAGTACGGAAAAATGTGTTTCCAAAGATGTATGAAATATCGTCGCGACTTGTTGTATTCGTACGGTATCTTAAAAACGTTTTCATTCTTTTTTTTTTGCGGCAAATTGTATAATAAAAATTACTACGGTACCAAAAAAGTAAAATATATTTGTGTTTCAGTGCGCGAGAAATTAATGAATAAAATAAAAATCAAAAATACTTATGCTCTTTTAATGCGTTCTGAGCAATATTATATTATAACGCAACATTGTATTAATCGAAAAGCAAATTAATCGGACTATTGCTGTCTATTTATCGAACGAAATTCAATTTCGCGTACATGAAGTATTATCCCGGTGTTATAAATTTTTCTCCAAAAATTTTTTAATTACAAATGAAAAATATTTTTCTTTTTTCACGTCCCGATGTGCTTTTTTTTTTTTTTTTTTTTTTTTCATGTATCTTCCTCTATTACGCGTGTAATATCAAACGCGCAAAATTGCCCCGGTGCTGTTACCGAGATTTTTAATTGGAAACGAAATTCAGTTCATCCTCCGGGAAATATTTGCACGCCCGACATTTTCTGGCTACTTAAAACCCCGCGATAAACTGCCACTTGCGCGCGAGCGCAACGAAAATCGGCGTTTCAATTCGAGGAACATACGTGCATTCAGCGCGCATTGCGCTCTCTGTTCATGACTAATTTACGGTCCGGTAAAAGCATTACGCTCGCGATAAAACGCGCCCGTCTGAAATAACTCTTCGGTGGCGTTCACGGTTCGCTCGCCGCGCGATCGGAAAGTAAAACCCATTCGGAAATCGCGGCGTGTATCATCATCGCGTGCACCAATTTCATCGCCACCTGCGCGAGCAAGGCGGCGGCGGCGGCGACGGCCCTGAAACGCAACGACCTCGAACTCGCGCGCGCGGTCCTCACACGAATCCTCAAGGGCGTTCGCCGCGCATCCTTTCGCGCGCGCGCGCGCGCGCTCTTGTATTGCGAGTACGTGTACGCGCCCGATAAGAGGATCATTCCGGGTAACGTCGTATAACCGGCAGGTAATGTGGCATACGGACATGGTCGCGTATCGTGCGAGCGCGCTCCGCGCGCGAGAAACGAAGCTCGCTGACGACGGAGCGAGACGGAGCGACGACAGTCGCTCGCTGCAACGGAGCGAAATGGCAGGGACGAACGATTGCGATGCTGAAGGGAATAAGGTGGGGGAGATGGCAGAATAGAGAAGCTCCGCTACTACCAACGACTAGTTACACGTATGAAATAATCTATTATCTGGATGGGGAGTTATCTGGTGCGGGCATTGAATCGCCAAGGCCGTGGAGAAGCGTCGACGACGGAAGGAGAGGGACGGGGCGACGATGGGAGGGGGGAGGGAGGGGGAGGGGACAGGGAGCGGCGGGAGCGTAAGAGACGGAACGAGATACACGTAGCTACGTTAAAGATGGAAGAGTCGGGAGAAACGTGCGAGAGAGAGAAGGAGAGAGGTAGGCAAGAGTCACACAGCGGTCAACGAACCTCTTCTCCTCCCTCTCTCTCTCTCTCTCAACGCCGAGCGCGCGGACTTGCACGTACGTACGTACGTACGTACGTATCTACGTTCGCTATGTTACTTGCGTACGTAGATACGCGAAGTACGTGGAGAAGAGAGGCCTTGCCTACCGTTCATCCGTTGAGTCGGTGTTGCTTTCGCGGTGTGTTCCAACGCGGCCTGGGCGCCCACGGTGTATATACGCGCCTCGAGTGAAAAAGCCTAGCAGCCGAGTCTCTACTCCCTCTCTCTCGTTTCTTCTCTCTCCGTCTCTTCCTTCTTCCTCCGCTCTGATCTTCCTTCTTCTCGGTCATCCGCTTCTTCCTCTCTCCTTTTCCCTCCCCGCGTCCTCTCTCGCTTCCTAGTTCTGTTCCTCTTCCTCGCTCTCTCTCTCGCCGCCCTTACGAAGAGTATAACATGCCGCGTCGTAGAAACGCGTTTGCAGTAGGCTGCGCTATCTTCTACTAAATAACCGCTGCCTGTGGATGTGCGCGCGGCCAACATCCTCCTCATCGTCGTCCCGTCTCTCCACTCTCGTCCGTTCCTCGCGTTTGCAGCAAAGTCCCCTTCCGGCGTGTCCCGGAGCATCGTATCGTTCGAGAGGAACCGATCCCTCCTGTCTGTCATATCGGGGGGCCCCGTCCCTAGCAGTCGCCGATCCAATAATTAGGGAAGAATATCAAGCAATGGAAGCACGTAATTTTGCTCGAACGCCTCCGTATAACCGGCGGCGCTCTCGAGCGTCTCTCTCGCCTCGGCGTTATGCGTTTCGCGGGGGCTTAGTGTCGAGGGAGGTGTCGAGAATGATGCCGCGTGAGGAATCTCTCCTGTAGGGAGAGTGATGCCCCGGCGTTTCCGCTGATTCAGTGCATTTGATTCGCGCTGCGCGAGGCGGGTCGTGGGTGCTTAATGCCTCGCGAAGTGGCGCCGGCGTCTCTAATGCACTGCCGTATTACTCGCTCTTAATTGGTTCCGCGTTCGTCGAATTACTACCGCCGCGCCACGTAAGATTCTCTATCCCCCCAGACCCACGTACAATTGATCATTATCGTTACAACCGATCATCCTTTGTGCGGACGTACGGACAAATAAAGGGGGAGAGAGAAGAATTATATATACGTTACACACACATCGCGCCGTGTTTGACTTTTATTGCGTTCGTAAAATAGAACTAATCGGAAACCGCGAAGCAGCTCTCTCGGCTTGGCTTGCTCCTCGCACTTAATTAGCCGCCGGTCTTTTATTTTTCGCTCACTTATACGCCATTTCCCGATTGCAATGTTAATCGGGGCGGAACCAATCTCGTACGACGATTCGTATACGAGGAGAATAACGCGCTTCAACTCAATCGTATAATTAATGGCTGCCATCGTAAATAGCCGAAGCGGCGAGTAGAGTATCGCGCTTGTGTGGTGTGTATCCAACGCGAAAACGTGAACTTTTTTTCTACTTTATGTTAATGTATGTTGCACTTATAGCCCATTTCTTCCGCTCGCCGCGATTCTTTTGGCTCGTCTGTGAGCGCGCGCGCGCGCGCGCCGCTGTGTTGTGTCTGTAGTAGACAACGAAAGTAATACTCGCCGGATTATGAATTACCCGCGCTCGAAGAAACATGAATTTTCAGCAATGCGAAGGGATATATCCAATTCCGTATGCAGCAATCACGGGGCTTGATCCGCTTCTTCGCCCGCCGGTTACCGAGCCCTTCCGTCGATTTATCATTAACCTAACCCAACCGACTTGTGAATTAATGACGGCGAGGGTAATTCCCGTAAAGATATATGTACGTTTTGATATATGCTGGTCTAATAAAATTTCGCTGTTATCAGAATCTACGGAGTGTCGCTGAAGTATGATATAATACACACGTCGCTCGTAACTCGCGCTAATTAGCTGCGAGAGGATCGCGTTAATTACCCCACCGAAGCTACACTTGGGTATTTTCGGATAGTATAGTCATTACAAGGTTCAATTTGTTGAATATTACACGTCGGTACCTCCAATTACCGCGGCCGAGAGAATTCACCCGTAAGAAAAGTCTGAACGTCATATTCTGCGGTCTTCTTCTTTGGTTAGGTTAATATAAGTTTTTTTTTCTTTTTTTTTTTCCCCCATCAGTATAGCAAATCAGTATAGGAAAGAAATTCCTCGTCGAGAGAATTCGAAACGAATTCAGCTTTGATTTGCCATATGGTTGTCTTTTATCTTCTAAAGTAATTTAAATCAACGGTTATTCATTCTCGTCAATACAATACCGAGGCGAGGAAAGTGGCGATGGCTAGTTTCGTGAGAGAAATGACGGAACTTAATAACAAAGCGAACGATCTTTTTTTTTTGTTTTGTTTTTTTTTTGCGTTCGAATAGTAGATCGAAAATATCTCTATCGTTATTTTTTTACAAGCCGAAGGCAAAGTAAAGTTGTTTTTTGCGCTACCGTATTGTTGTTGCTCGAGTCCGCGCGCGTACGTACGAAGCCGCGAACTCGATGACGCAAGCGCACGCAAGGCTGGTCTCTCGATCTCTCAGATCGTGCGATCGCATTGCGAGAGAGGCGTATACATACACCCGTATACTCTCTCGGCTTTACTGCCCCGGGGCTGCGAAACGAGCCTCCCCCCGTATCTACAATTATAAATGTTTATGTCATTACGGAGATTAGAGAGCCGATTCATCGTGACACATTGAATATACGCGCGGCATTACACGCGCATAATTGCGGTAGCGAGGTAATATAGAACTTAATCTTGCGTAAATTCAAGACGGGGGACGGTCTTGTCCTTCCTTCCTTTCGCGAGACTCTCTTTCTCCTCTCGTCGCCTCGGTTGAATAATGCAATGTTGATTTAGGTACAAACGACTCAATTCCCCGGGTTCGGTCCCTCGGGCGTACTATTCGGACAAAAATAGGTTACATTTCAGAAACAATCTCAGATGACTTGATCTTTCGAAAGTTTCCACTCACATCCGCGATGACTTGTGCAATCTATCTGACTTGTGCTCGTCCGCAAACAATGATTTAACTTTGACGGGGTAATAATAACACACATAATTTCGTCCCGAGATATACAACGCGCATTCTCTGAAAGATGGAAAAGAAATTCTTTTTTATGTTTACTTATTGCGAACAAAAACGCAAAATAATTATCCGACGACTCTTGAGGAGAAGAATTCTCGTATGTGAATCAACATCTGCAAACTTTCAAAATCACAAGCTCCCACAACTTCTCTTCTATTTATTTGTGTGTATTACCTTTCAAATGATTTTCCTTTTTATTCCGAGACAACCGTAGCGTTAAATCAAAAAGAGAAGTTGAATGTAAAGATTTCGCCGTCAAAGTGCATCGAAATATTTCTTGTAAACATCGCATAAACTATTTTCAGAGGACAAACATACTTGAACTTTCAAATGTTCGCTTTGATCCGCAGCACTGCCGGCACCGAGGAATAGGGGAGAAAGGGGATTCGCGAAAACCTATCCGCGTTCCTTCGTTCGCGAACTCGACATATTTTGAAGCCAGTCGAGTGCTGAAATATATCGGCGAAAACGTTCCGCGCGTTCCGCCGAGCGATGCGGCAGCAAAATTCGTTTCGCCAAAGTAATCCTATAGCAGCGTATAACTGTACGGATTGCATTATGACTTTTCAATTATAACGTCGGTAATAATCTCCGCCGATTTGCACAAAGCGCCCAGGTAAAAACTGCGATTGATCGAATCGCTCACGCGATCGCGATATCTCATTTCCGTCATTTGCGTCTCTCGGCGTACTTAGATAGATATGATGTTATTATAGTTTCTTGCTCCCGGAAAGAAATTCCGCGTGTATATACATATATATATGTATATATATATACATACATATATATATATATATATATATATATATATATACATATGTATGCGCGAGCATTGTGTACATTATCGTAAATCTCGGTGGCGGGAATTTGCGATTCTCTGACAAAACGAGGGCGGTCCAATGTGTCCGCTCGCGTGCGTGTACACAGGTGCGAGATAAAAGAAACGAGCGAGGAGGAGGGAAGAAAAGGAAATGGCCTTTTCCGCGGTTCTCTTTTCAGCTGAACGCAGCCTTGAGAATATAGGTTGTCTATAGGCTGGTGTGCGAGTAAAGACGGCGCCGAGTGGTTGAATGCTTGGATCGCGCCCAAGTATTCCTCGATAAAAGTCTTCAAGTACCTTTGTGTTACGGTTCACCGGCACCGCGTACCGAGCCTTCATCTTTCTCTTTGTTCCCCGCATGCGTTTTATATAGGTGCGCGTGCATCACGCAAAAATATTCTGCATAAATATTGGCGAATACGATGTCCTCACACGCGACGAGAGACTTCAAGGTTGAAGGTTGTAGAAGAATTTTCTCAGGCAATGTAACAGAATGTAATTTCGCGAGATTTCGCGAAGAGAGAGGTAAATAAATTTTTATCTTTTCATGAAGAATTTTTCATTTAAATAACATTCGAGACAAAGAGATTAGCTCGGCTTAACGAAGCGAGCGAATTGTGACTATCAAGAAAAGGTATCTTTCTCTCGCGGCACTTGAGAATATTCACACCCTCGGGGATTTGCTAATTAATTGTTCTGTTATGGTAATTTCGTATTTCGATTTTTATCGCGCTCCCGAGTGTTAAACTGACGGTCGTCCGATTTTCATCTCGCGTTAATAATCTCGGGGATAGGGACTTCATATTGGACACACGTGAAGAATCTGGCGAGCCGAGAGCTGTAAGCGCGCGTGATGGTAGTCACGTTTATCGCTAATTGCGGCAACGGTCGTGGGTGTTTTTGAGATGGTTGAACATCGAAGGTGACTAATTTGATTAATGACGCCGTCACGCAATTTTCTAACGTTAGTCGGTAAAAAGCGTAATCGATTTACATTTATTACGATAAAATGGTTATTATGTACCGTGAGCTGGTCTCTCATTTGGGACAAGTTTTACCCGGCGATCACCGGTGAAGCCAAGACGATATTAGCCTAGCGCGCGCTTATCAATTCATCATTCCTCCTATCGTTACCGTATGACAGCGCTAAAGTGGTTTACATTCACGTGTAATGTATACAGCGCTGCAGCGCAAGAAAACACAATGATATAAAACACATTGCGGTTCCTATATATATATGTTATAAATTTATATACCGTAACGCGCGTATGTAATGCGTACGGGTTGGGCGCGCCTCACGGCTGTTAAACAATTTTAATTTCATTAAACACCGAGAGCGCGCAACGCGCCACATCCTCGTCGAAGACTGATTATGATCGATCTCTCTGCCACGGCGTGACAAGCGTCCGTCGATATTTTTCCGCGCGACTCGAGACGCGCGGCGATACGGTTTCCCAACGCTTAGCGGTCCCAAGGTCAAAGTACTGTTCGGAACATCAAGACACAGACTTCGGATAGAAGAAATTCGATTCCGGAAGTATAAAATTCCAGTCGTAACGTGGTTACGATCAACGCGCGCGTACATTTATATATACGTACAGTATATACACACCTTCCGTTTCCTCGTGCGGGGATATAAATACATATTCAGAACCCGCGTTTAACGGACTAACGGCATTTATACCCGTAGAAATCGCGACTAGCGCCAACACAACGCGCCGGCGCGGCGCGGCCAGGGTTAATTGGAGTTCGGCTTTGACCCCTTCGACGTTTCGTGCTGATATTTCGCCGCGAAGATTATTCTTCGCCCGCCGTCTGTAATTACACCGCTAAAAGAATCGCCATCACATCGTACGGCCGCCGTGCCGTACCGCCGTTAAGGTGAACGGGTCTAATTTCAACTCCGGTAGCTATATACGCGGCGTCGAGTGTGTGTATAACGATGGTGAAAAAAAAAAAAAAAACTTTGCGGTAATATTTCTAACACCCAAACGTTCGCAAACATATTCCGGCGCGTATTGTTTCGCGCGCAGAGCGTAATTGTGCGAGAAAATAGGGAAAAGCGCGAATTTTCGCGGGACAATATCCCGCGGTGACGCTTTTCTCTTTTCACCGGGAAAAAAACAAAAACAAAAACAAAAAAAAAAGATAAGACGTGTAATATCGCGCGTCCGAGAACGAATACGAAATTCATCCGACTGGCGAAATAAGCGAAGTGTTATATACCAGTTTTGCTCCGCAACCTGCTACTGCGGGATTCGCGCAACACCAAGTTTGCGACGCAAAAACTTGGCGTGCCCGGTTCGCATTAAATCATGATGAGCATCACGTCGTATTTTCTCGTACTATCTAAATGCGCAAATACACGTACGCGTCGCAAGCGCAGCGGCGAGTTCAGTTTGAGTTTATACATTTGCCGAGAAGAAACATATTCCGTAAGAGACTAATGAGTATATTCTATACTTTTACTTTCGTGTGTAATTTACGTTTCTTACGCGCCCACTTCCTCATTTACGTGGTTTTCTTTCATTGATTTTTCATTGATTTTTGTTTCATAACACTAATATCGAGTGGAAATTTTGCCAGCGCAATACCTGTGTTTCACATTATACGATTTATACGATATTGTTCGGTACCGAGTAAAGTAATTATTGCGCGTACATATCAGCAAAATACAATATCTCACGTGATGTAAATTACAAGAAAACAGTTATTCGAAACCAGCTTCGCGTCAATCGGCGCATAAATTGTAATTAGCCACTTACACGCGCGATTTATTTAACCCCCCGAAGGAAAATATTCCCTTCGACCGAAGTACTCCGATAAATTAACAGCTCGTTCGATTGTGTGGCAATCGAGCGCGCGCGCGCGATCGTAAGGATTTCCATCGTGCTTATTCATTCTCGATGGAATATCGTTTATTCTCTCGTCGTAGCTCGTTCTGTGTGCAAAGAGAGAGAGAACGTCTTAATAAATTCAAAACTTCTTGTACGCCACTCACGTGTTTTTCCTGTCTCGTTCGGGAACATCGGTGCCGTGCGCGCGATCGGCAGACGGTGTGACGTTTAGGACCTTTTCATCGAATCGGCGAGATGTTGCGCCGCAAGGTCGTTTCTCCGCGCATCAAAACGGGATCTCGCCGTCATATTGCGATACTTGTAATTACGGTATGTACGGACGATAACACAAGGGAGGAGAGGGAGTCATGTGCATTGCGGAAACACACACGCGCCAAGCCAGCGCGATATGCCTGTACTAACGAAGTGGCAGTGAAGAACGATGAGAACGCCGTACCGGCTGACGTCGTACTCGCGTGCAAGCATTCTACTATGTGTAAACAGTGCTTAGAGCAAAGGCATATAAGTTTCTCATGTCCCGCGATGCGAGACGCTTTCCGCGAAGGTATCGGTAAATGTTTGCCAGGAAGAGGACCGGACTCCTGATTTGCTTAACTTCACCGACGTGTTGTCTGTTTTCATACGCGGGGTGTTTAACATGTTTCTTCGGGGAGAGAGAGAGAGAGAGAGAGAGAGGAACAGGAGTGCACACGCGCCGCCTCCTCTTCGAACCATTACAATATAACATCGGAATACGGACTCGCTCGGTGCGATACCCTGTTTGCGTTTAATTCGAATGGGACATTGATGCGATATTGTTGCATAAATCGCAGGGAAAACCCGCGACCGGACAAGCGACGCGCGGAAGAATACGACATTAGCAAACAACGTCTATATAAGATACATGTGGTGGAAGCCCGAACAATATTTACATTAGCGGCGTGATAAACGAGCGCGTGCAAAATGCTTTT
Source organism: Pseudomyrmex gracilis (assembly GCF_002006095.1). Taxonomy (NCBI): domain Eukaryota; kingdom Metazoa; phylum Arthropoda; class Insecta; order Hymenoptera; family Formicidae; genus Pseudomyrmex; species Pseudomyrmex gracilis. Next base: position 433,025 of record NW_018020695.1, read on the forward strand.
CCAGAAGCAACAACGAGCTGATTGCGATATTTGCGAAAATCGATACTTTTGCATTGTACTTGTGTATTGCGTGTAATCCTACCAGAAAAAAACGTGTGCAAATAATCACAATCGATTCTCTCGATATTGATTGTTGCCACTTATATCTCGACGCTGATTGAACGTTTCTAGGTTACTCGATTCATGTCGTACATATCAAAACGCATGGTAGTGCCTCGCGCCAAGTTTACGCGCAACGAAGTCGCGCTCGAACGGCGCGAGGCACTCGCGCTACTTACACGCGAAATGTCTGCGATTGAGAAGAGTGAGGAGATTTTCATGGAGCAATACATCAAGGACGACTAAACCGATCACTTTTGTTTCAGCCTAAATCGCTTTAGAATAAAACATTAAAAAACAAAAGTATTCTTCCGTTTTTTCAAATAGTCACGTGACAGGGAAGAGAGGAAAAACATCACGTGACTACGGTCACGTGACTATAAATATATATATATATATTTATATATATTAATTATATTAATATATATATATAAATATATATATATATTAATATTATATATATTATATAATATATAGTACATGTATAATTTATTATATATTTATAATATTATATCTTTTGTATTATATGTACTATGTATATACTATGGTAAGGTCACTGACCTTGGTCACGTGACTATGGCGAAGTCGCTGACCTTCGTCACGTGATTACAATATGTATATATATATTATATATAGATATAGAATATTACATATAATACATAATAATATTCTCTTTTTTACTCTTTCCCCTGTCATGTGACTTTACTCACGTGTTGTTTTTTCACTCCTCGGTCTCACTATTTTTCGAGTTTGATTTTTGTGCGTTATTTCTGACACCTCTTATATGTGTATTATATATGATTTGTAAGACGTATATATATATTAGCTGTCATCACGGTGACAGATTGTGTTCACTGTGACACAACACGTTAAGATAAAAACAATAATAGCATGCGCGTAGAGCGCACGCCTGTGTTGTGCTATTATATATAAATAAGAATTGTTCGGGAAGAAAGATGTGCTCGAGAGAATTATTCTTTGTTTTATTTGCATTTCCGTGAAAATCGCGCGCAGATGGCGGCGCGCAATAATATATTACTTCATTGTGAGACTTTATTGTGCGACAGAAAAATTCAATAGTCATTGAATCATAATGATTCACTGACTCTGTCCGGGTAACGTGATTGCAAAAGCGATACATCAGACCTGGATCATTTCGTTGGATGTTAATTTATATAATGCGCGTCAGTATTTAATTTTATTACGACGTGTTTGTCGTGTCGATCGTAATAAACACACATGGCAAATATAAACGCGAGCTTTTAAATGTCACGGTGCGCCATGGAACAACAGAACGCGATAATGGAGTACAATGTAAATATTATAATTCTTATTATTAATCAAGCTTATTATTATTATTAATTACGAAAAATTGTTATATATTTACATTACGTTCCATCTCTCTATATTTGCGTTTTCTAAACTAAAATTGATCAGTAATCAATAAACTTCAATTAACATTTACCGTGATCATTAAATATCATTAACCTTCTCTGCGCGCGCGCGCAGTCACGGATGAATTATCTCTCGCATCCCTCGCTTCGTCCGATGCTTTCCCTTTTTGAAACCGAGCGCACCGAAGCGCAATGCGTGAATCCAAGTGCGAGCGCTCGAACGAAACAACTGCACCGCTCCGGAACGAAAGCAAACGACTTTTTCTCTGATTCGCTCGGAATCGTGCCTTCAATTCGAGACGGCTTTATATATCTCTTTGTACCAAACTAATGAGGTTTTTTTTCTCCACTCATCGGCAGTTTGTTTTTTTCATTAAAATAAAAAACAACACGGAGATCTAAAACTATTTCTCATTAAAAGACCAATATCAGTCACTTTTTTGTTGACAACATTACGAAGAAAAAAAAACTCTCTCGAGGTGATTTGTAGATGGGTCATTTAAGTCAAGATTCTGCCGCGCAACAAAGCTGTTTTGCGAGAGATTCTCGCGGGAGATAGAGCGTCTGAACCGGCGAGCCGCCGCGGGCGACAACGGACGAGCCGGTGTTGATTTATGAGAACTACACACGGTGCTTATTTTTTGGAAATGATACACCTCGGGTATGTTAGCAAAAGTAAAACTTTCGATGCGCCTTTCGATGTGTTTAATCTCGTTAAACAGTGTCTCTCGGGGTGTAAATTCATATTTTACGGGAGCGCGATATATATACTTGAATGTGTGCATTTATTAATATATATCATTACACATCGCGGAAAAGGTGCTTTTAACGCTTAAGTGCTGCCGCAAGAAGTTAATGTTGCGACGATTTTTCCGGCGTGTCTCTCATGCGAAATTCCTCGGAAGGAGTATTCATCGTGATTGCACACGCAGGAAAATGTGTATACTTCATCTACATTTTTAGACTTTTACGGACTTTTTTACAGCTAACGTGGCGCCTCCCCGTAATAACTATGTTACTGAAATTAACGAGCGGCGATAGAGATCGGACATGAGATTAACAAGTGCATCGTATTCGAGAAAAGAGAGAGGGGAGGTGGGAACAACGCGGTATATAGACGAGCGTGTGTGTATATAGCGAATTCTCGACTACCCTTGAAAACGTTTTCGGCGGTGGGATTGTGTGCACTTTTGAAAACAGTACGAGAGCAGCGGTCGTAAAACATAGGTCGCTAGTTGCTTTCCAGGAAGGTTAGCGGCGGCTTCCCCGCCGTTCTTTTTACCGACTTTAATTGAAGCCCCGTACAACTTGAGAGGGATCTCGCTCCCCTCCTCTTGCCGTTGTTCTTTTTCCGCACACCGGCCGCATTACTGTTCGCCCCTCGATGGAGCGCTAGGACTATAGAAGAAGTTTATGCTTTTATTGCGCGCGCGGTGAGGAGCACCACCGGGTGTACACACACCGTGTGCGCGCAACCTCCTCACTGACACCAGTAAACTCGGGGGGCATCGTAAAAAGACGAGATATTAGCCGCTTATTCCGCAAATTCCCTCTCTCCCCCTCTCTCGTCGTGCAACACCACCTTCCTAGGACGATTCTTGCTCGCGCGTAAAATGAAAGGATTCCCGACTCGCGAATTGAAGGACGTGAGTTCCCTCCGGAACTCGAACTACAAAACCATCGGACGATCTCTTTTGCCATTCAGCAAAAAAATCCTTTGAAATGTCCGAGTTATGTAAATGGCGTGCGAATTATCGCGTTTTTTTGCACTTTCCTTCTCGACGACTGTGCTTATTTCTCTCAACAAATTTCTGTGACTTTCTTTCCGAAACTCTCCGAGTAAACATGATTTTTTCTCTTCTCATTTCTCTCGTTTTTATTATTTTCAAGTATCAGAGATCTAGAAATAAATATTATCGTAAAAATGTTGGAAATTATTGATTACGGATTTTCTTTTTTCGCGGTCTTTTTCCAACTGGGAAGCGCGCTGGTTTCAGGAGCGACTTTACGAAAGCTTCAACATTTAACATCTAAGCGGATTGACGTCGTTTGGCGTCTTTCAAGTCTATGTACGACGGCAGAAGAACTTTCGAAGAGATACGCGTGCGTAAAATCGCATCGCGGATTGTTAAAGCTCTCACTCTCACGTTTCTCTCTGCAAGAACTCTCTGTTTCCATCCTCTTTGAAACGGATATTTGCGGATGTTATGTCGATATAACATCATTATATACGACGAATGTGCGCGCGCGCGCGCGCGTATCAATATCGCGTATTATCGGGCGCGCGAGCACGTGACGCGATAAGTTTCTTCTTTCGTTTGTTCTTCGCGAGATAGATGCATTATGAGAGATCCCGCGAACCCGGCCGCAGAGAAATACAATATCCTCGCGCCGAGATATCGATACGACACGACTTCGAATATTCGCGTTAATAGAGCTTTCCGGCGAGCTCGCGTGCCTCGCGCTTTGTCATAATCTCGAATTACATGCACTAGCTGCGCACGGAGCGGAGATAGAATTGTTACGCGAAATTATTGCGTGCGTTCGAATTACTCCCAAGAATATTCGCGGAATCACTTACGTTCGTGCGTTTAATTTACGACGCAAAGTTGTTACAAACTTCTCGAGAGACACGCGCGTTTCACGCGCCTTACTAAATTACTCGTCATTATCGGGCTTTGATTCCTTGAGAGAGTTTCTCGATATCTTCTCAAAAAAAATCTCAAAAAGAGCGCATTCTTCCCGCGCTATCGGTATGTGTTGCGCGCGGTTCTTTTAACAGCGCACGAGGTTAGATCGCGAGCAAAGTCCATTCACCCGTTTTCGCGCGAAGAAAGAGTGTATAGTAGACTCCGTGTCCCGCCGCGCACTTTCGACAAACTTCTCGAGATCTTAGATTATGGTGCACTTTCTTCGGGGGGGTGGTCTCTTCCCTCCGTGAACGTCTTCTTCTTTCTCGCGAAAGAGAGAGCAAAGTTCTCTCGAGGAGCTCGTATAAGACGCGTCCGCGAAAAGGGATGGTATGAGGAAGAAGACTGTATACTCTCCTACCTGTGTTTCTTTCACGTTATAGCCCTTCCAGTTAAACTTCCGGGCCATTAATTTACATTAGGACATTTTTCAAGAGCACGCTAGCGCCCGCGCGCCTTAAAATTGGCCGAGTCTTCTTTTTAACGTCTCTCTTCTCCCCTCGCCCTTGCGCGCGCGAAAGAGCCCTCGAGTTGCTTTTTCTCTCTCTCTCCGTTTCGTGCCCTCTTGTCGACGTCACGCTTGAATTCTTCACCATTAAACGACGACGCGACGGTGGAAAAAGGAACGAGCCGAGCGTATATGAGATAACTTTAGAATTTCATTTAACGACGAGCGACGCGCGCAAACGTTGAACGCGGAAGGCGCGCTTGCAGCTCGGTGCGCGGCGGGTCATTAAATCACGCCCGTTGCGCGCGGACTTGATTGATTTGTAAAAGCGTCGAGGGAATTGGCATTTACTCTCTTTAAAGTCAAGTCGGGGTTTACGTAACCGTGTAAGTGCCGCGCATACATCACTTGATAATTTCATTTCACCGCGTGCCGCGTCAACATTGAAACAACACAAGGAGATCCGCGTCAGCTGTCGGTAAATAATTTATTAACATCGTAAAACTCGAACTGACATTAGCGTCGGGAGAAGTGTCATCCGTGTTTTTTTTTCTTCTGAAACTTTTACCCAGGTCATTAAGCCCGCGCGATCTTGGGAACCATGAGAACTCCGTATATCACTCTTGAAATTTCATTAACCGTTTGCGCCATTAATGCGAGAGACGCGCGATAAACATATAACGCGCGGGCTGCGAGCGCTGTCATTGAAAAATTTATTCACTCATAAAAGCGTCGGTATATCGGAGTATAAACGCGTGGTGCGCGAGTGGATCATTGCGGCTAGAGTCCGCTATTTCTTATCGACGGGACCGATCATTGGGAAACGCCTATATACATAATTAACTTGATGCTATTACGAATATTCAGATACTACCCGGTTTATGATTACGTGCAACGTGCGGTCAGTTATTATCACAACGATTTATGTTCCCATTAAAGGCAGAAAACAATCTTTTGCATAATGGACATGGTAGGGAGGACGGTAACGAAAACTGTATTTCACGATGAAAGGCTCGCGTTTCCCGGAGTTTGCGCTATGTAAAAAAAAAAAAGAGAAAAAAAAGAGAAAAAAAACGAAAATCAACCAGACCATCGAATGAGTATATCGCGTATCGTTACCAAAGAGAAAGAGAGAGAGAGAGAGAGAGAGAGAGAGAGAGAGAGAGAGAGAGAGAGAGAGAGAGAGAGAGAGAGTTCGTGCGATAAGAGCGCCCTGGAATATACATCGGGTGTACATACTTCGCGATCGAAAAAAAAAAATTGTTCGTAAAACGCGTCGCTATGAATGTCAACGTGCGAGTTTAATGCCCGTTCGCACAAACAAACGAAATAAAGAGGGACGGAATACCTGCCGTTGACATCAATGTCAACGACAACAAATATCCCCCGGGCTATCCGACGATATTTTCGGCGATATAATATTCGTATTACGTTCAATACAACGTTGCACACACACGCAAACACAGAGTTTTCATCGCTCTTTCTTCCTTTCGCTCTACTGTGCGTCGATTTGTAATTTTTTGATAAATTCATATCGCGCGCTCTCAAATGTACATGTGAGCGAATATATCGATGAAATACAAAAGGCGTCGCGCCGACGCCAATCGTGTTTCTTCTTGTCCAACTCAATATGGAAGTAATAATGAAATCGAACTCTTTTCTTGTTACCGTTAAAGAATGACGTACTATTCTGCTTGAAACGCATGCTTTATATACCCCGTCGGTCTGTTTCCGCCCCTCGCAGCTACATTCATTTCTCATTTCGAACACGTCGATGCTCGGAGCGTGGGAGCTGAACTCGAAAGTAGAAGAGAGAAAATCAACTTATGAAAGAGCCCGGTACTCGGTCTAACAAAGTCCTCCGTTTAAAGTTCAGGACTCAGAAGTCGCAAAGTGCCAATGACTCCACCCGGGCTTCTCTCTAAATTGTATTTAAACAAAATAGTTTATAACCCGAGCGAACTCGTGACGGGAATGGTATAGTTTTAATCACTCACTCACTCACTCACTCACTCACTCACACACACACACACTCGTTGTGTATTAATTGTTCCATCGAAAGTTTACGTCACACGAGATATATTGTAAGGAAAATCGAATTGTAAAGTCTGTAATTCTTGTATGTATGTATTATTTATTTCTATTTGCGTGAATTTTGAAAACGTAACGGCGATAATCTCACAACAGGTTTGTCTGTTTGTGACTGTCGAGGTGACAAATGTTTTCGACTATTATCTTATTTGCGGTGTTTGTCGATTGCCTGTTGGTAATCCAACCGACGACTTTCAAAAGAAGAAAACAAGAAGATATCCTCGAAAACCGAAAGGTGATGAGCGAGAGATCTTCGGTCGCCGGAGACAGAGAGTTCGTAGCCGCTGATAAAGACAAGTCGCGCGAGATATCAGAAGCTGTAAAACCGTTCAGTTGTTAACATTAATTATAATAAATTCATTTCGTTACTCCTTTTATATTAAATAACGTGGTTTTTATTCTTTCTATAACCGAAAACACTACAATATTTATTTCTGTCGCAATATTTATTCGCAAAACATGGATATGTTTATATATTAAAAAAATTAAAATAGAAACGTAATTTTGATTCGGATAAATAAAATAAGCATCAGATTTACGCGAGAGATATACGTATAGATAACGCATAAATGTATAAATGTATATATTCTGCAACACTATAAACTATATGACGATTCTTGATCGAGAATTGAAAGTGATTTTACGATTACTTATTTATATGAGCGTGACCGTATTTTTTTTTTCTGCGTTCGATTACTTGATTTTATGCACAAACAATCTTTATATTTCTGTTTCAGCACACTCTCACGGGCCACTGCGCAAAGGTGATGGCAGCCAAGTTTCTCGGCGAACCGTCGAAAGTAGTTACGGGAAGTTACGATCGCACCTTAAAAATCTGGGATCTACGCAGCAAAGCATGTAAGTGTGATATTCCGTCGATCAAAAGAGGCAAAACTCATTCGGAGTTTTCTTTTGAAGAGACTGCCTGATAAGAATTATTATTATACAATATTGCTAAGATCCATTAAAATTTCCACAAAAAAAATTGACCGAGGAAAATATTTTGATATCGCGCTTTCTTCTCTCAAAAGAGAAAGAACGTATCTAAAGATTTGATCCGAATTTTCCGTGGAACAGCGCGTAAGAGCGCTTTAATTAAAACTAGTTTATGCAAAACAATTCCGAATCTTATCTGCGTGCATTTCTCGCGACACACACACACACACACAGACAGAGTCGAGAGCCCCGTAATCCCGAAATCCCGGGGCGACTCCCGCGGCGCGTAACGGAGATAAACACTTTGGAAAGAGGAAAATATAAGCCGCGATTTCTTGCGGCTGACATATCACCGTGGCGGCATAATGTTAACGCCAGTACATTCGTTCCGTCTCGTAACGGAAAGAGCGAGAAGGAACGGGGCACAAGCGGAGGGGGTTGCAAAGTAATGCGCGGAGCTATATAGCGGTAATCACGTTGCCCATTACCCCTATTAGTCGTTGCATAATGCAAATACACTTACGAGCGTTCCGAGATAATAAAACAAACGGCGAATCTGCATGGTCATTCATATGTATATTCTGTTGCGCGTCGTACGGCGGCTTGCACAATGGACCCGCCACGCAAAATATGACGTCCATAATGCCCGTTTCGTACGAGAGGAGATTTCGTGCCGGCATCAACGACCGACGCCCGTAACAGCGAGGATTGAATAAAAACCCGCGCGACCCTCATCCGCTTAACGGACAGCTCGTTGCGTCATCTCATAACTTTTTTTTTCTCTCTCTCTCTCTATCTTTCTCTCTCGCTGCGTAAGGTTAATTAAACCGATAAGATCCCTCTCCGCGCGGTGAAGAAACAGATTTCTCCCTCGTTCACTGTCGCGACCCTCCAATCTCTCCCCTCTCCCTTTCCCTCTTATATAAATACGATATCTTCGTCGGCACATAGAAGGCTCTTTATCTCCGCGATATTGACGTTTTTAATAGACGATCCTCGCGGAGATTGTGAGGGTTGCCTTTCGGAAAAGTTGCACAAAACTCGATGCCTGAATAAACACGTCCGAAGATATAAAAAGTTTTTTTTTTTTTCAGGGGAATTGACCGAGTAACCGGGTAACTATAATGGTCTCCCTGTGGCGCGTCTCTCTCGACCGATCTTGTCGAGCAGAAGTAGCGCGCGCGAATAATCGGGCAATAACAAAGATAGATTTAATGTAATCTAACGAATGACCCGCGTCGCGGAAAAAGAAAAGCGAGATTAATCACAAATCCATTACTCGGTGGAAAAGAGTTGTCGTCTTAATTAGCTCTTAAACCAGCAGGATTTATCCGGGACAAGACACGGGTGTATAATAATAATAATAATAATAATCATAGCGTTAATCAACGTTGTTAATGAACGTTACATTCGCCATCATATATTATTCTAAACTTTACACTTTTTAATACATAGGATTTCTTTTTTTTTTTCATAACAAAAGAGCGCAAGCTAAAAAAAATATTCTCATATCTGTTTGTCTCAATTTTATTATTATTATTATTATTATTATTTTGATATAAAGAGGTCGTCTTGTTAGAAAATGAAAAATTACTCAATGTGAATATTCCATGCAAATTCTGTAAGTGACTTTGTGTACTCTATTTTACGTCTATTGTGTCCGAGCTTCCCTTGGCCTCTGACGCGGAGTCTGAAAATAGATAGTATGAATTGCATCCTTCAGCGCGCGCATTCACGCGTCTAGACTGGGTCGGTCTGGGAGCGCGCGCGCGCGCAGTCGCCGTTAGAATTGCCGCTTTTGTGCCGCAAAGTTCACGTACGCCGTGATCTAATTTCGACGCAAACTTTCTGGCTAGCGTAATCGCGAAACGGTATCAAGCGCGCGCGATATTTTACCCTCCTCGCTGTGCGCGTTATCGCGACCTTCGACGGAAACGCTGACGACCATTTATACCCGCGTCAAGAGTCTAATGATACGTTTTTGTGAGAGGGAATCGACGGCGCGCTGGAATAAAGTATAAAACGCGATAATTCTACGCATTCAAGGGCAAAAGTAATTCCCCGGCTTCCCGGAAAGTTGTTTTCGTGCGGGGAGAATGCGCGGCATCACGAAACGTGCGAAACGCGAGGACTTTGCGCTCGACGTTCTCGCATCAGGGTTTTATTACGCTAATTGTCAAACACTTTAAAGAAGAGGGTTCGCTCTCGACGCGAATTCGCTCGTCGATGCGAGTAACTTCGGTAACGCCGGCTCGTTCACTCGGAAAATAGAGGAATCGTTCATCTCCGGCGGAGGCGGTTGCGATAAGCGAGCCGCTTTCTTTCCTCTCTCTTTCTCCGACAAGGGAGGGTAAAAGTGATAATTTACAGCCGGATGAAAGTGGCCGTTCTCGGTGGTAAAGCATAGATCGCACGGCGCGCGTCCTCCGCGCGCGACGTGTAAGAGGGGCTTTAAGTGGCACGAAAAATAAATTGAACACACAAAAGAGCCGCACGCGCCGGACTCGCGCGGGCGAGATAGCGACCGCACGAGAGAAGGGAGGGGGGGGGATCTCATTTCCCGCAAATGTATTCGGGATTTACATTCGACCCCGGCACGGCGCGCCGGACTAATCTCGTGAAACGACGCGCTCCGTCTGAAGAACGGCTCCGAGATATCGATTCACGCTTCGGTCAACAGAACAGGGCTACACGAAATCCTGCGGTACGCGACGCCCCCGGTAGCCAGCTGCTAGGAGTCGTATTGACAAAGGATACAAAGCTACCTAGACTGCTTAACGCGGCGGCACACAGACGCGGGTATTAATTTGCGAGAGCGCCTTAAAGCTAGCCTTTAGTTTACCATTTGCTCGTCGATCCACGGAATAATAATTTGCCTCATTAAACGCTTGCGAGTATCCGTGGCTTTTCGATGAATCCTCTGTTCTGCGCTGTGTCGTCCCGGGGGAACATTATTGTTATCCTCCCGATCGAAATTGAGCGTAATTAATGACGAAAACACAATCGTCGGCGCACCATCGCTCTGGCTAACTATATCAAGAGGCATGAGTGCATCTTATGCGCGAAATTCATGCTGTTGAAAAATGAGAAAATCTTCACGGGGCAATAACTCAAGAACGACTGAACCGATCAATTTCGTTTTAGTCTCAATCGCTTCAGCACAAAACATTAAAAAAAAAAGTATTACGGTCATCCGAGCCGATCGCAGGATATGCGATATACATATATATATATATATATATATATATATATATATATAT
>NW_018020695.1:444388-473807 GCF_002006095.1 Pseudomyrmex gracilis
TACGAGAGATGTTAAACCAATTCTGGGACACCCTGTATATATATATACGCAGTTTTTCGCACAACATCCTGCGATCGGCTTGGATGACCGTAAATATATTTCTTAGTTTAGTAACTTATCGAGCTTCAATAAAATTTAATTGTTAAAAAAAGTATTGTTGCGTTTTTTTTTGTTTGTGCTTCTGATTTATTATCGTCATTATTATCGTCATTATTATCGTCGTCGTGCGACCAAAATGTGCGCATGTTCGTGTGCTTGCTAACAGAGATGGCATACATGTACGAGCGCGTTGAAAGAAGATAAAAGAAAGAAAGACAGGAAGTGTGAGTTAGAGAAGAAAAAAGAAAGAATCATCAAGAGGCACGATAAATAGGTAGTGCTTCACGTCGGCGTGGTGATTTCGCGCCGGCAACACCTCCGACAGTACCAATCGCTCCGACAAATGATACTCGCGGCGTGATGCGTTTCGAGTTTTTCACGATACGTGACTAAAGTAAAGTCACGTGACTTTGGTCGTCGCGTGTTGTTTTTCCTCTCCTCCCTCTCTGTATTTTTCGAGTTTGATTTTTATGCGTCACTTCTGACACTTCTTACGTGTACAGTATATAAAACACGCGATAATCTATTTTGCGCGTAACCCAACCGAATCTAACCTGACCCTAACCTATATTTTGAATTTTCCCGATACAAATACGGACGACCCTTCGCGCGCGCCACACGCGGTGAAAAATATAAAAATACGAAATATAAAAAGTTTTTCCTCTGAATCGGACGTATTTTGTCAAACGAGAATTAGTCACTGTCCATTTCATGTATATGACGATTGATCTCAATTACGGGGGAGACAATCGAGCCGCAGCTGGTGACAAATTTCAACAGCCATTGATTCGTTTTCATTTCATACCCTTATACAAAGTACTCGACGGAAAAAAAAAAAAAATAGATTCAGTGGCGCAAATGAAATGGTGTGCGGCGGCTGCTGCAGTAAATTGCCACAGATTATTGAGTAGGTATACAAAATCAAATGTGAATGCTATCAAAACCAATTTGTTTTCCGCGCACATATGGTTTTTGTGAAAAAAAAAAATAAAAAAATAAAAATAAACAAACTATACATTCTCGCGAGAGCCGCGTGACAGTTTTATGAACATCGTGCTGGTTTACGGGACAATTAAAAAAATTAATTGCGATATTACCCGCGCGATTATAAATAATCGTCCGGGGAAACGATGATGTATGAATCGCGTTCGCGATAAACGCGCTTGAGAATTGCGTGTCTCTTATATTAAGTTAAGACTGAAAGCGCAAAGTGCGAAGTTTCTTCCACAACAGGTACACACAGCGTGAGAAAGAGAAAACAGAAAAGAGCGAGAGAGAGAGAGAGAGAGAGAGAGCGAGCGAGAACTGCATTACTTTGCAAGCCCTTATGAAACTTGAAGAGTGCAATTTCGAAAAGTGTATCTCCTTAAATCAAGTCGTCTAAAGTGATACAGTGTCGGAGTTGCTGCGGCGCGCAGGCGATAATTAATGTAAGAAGTCGAGCCGCCGTCACAAATCGTCGGGACTGAGTTTGCGTGGGCCCATCAAACTTGCTACATAAATACCGAAACTTTTTCGCGCGGTGAACGCGCGCGTATGTGCCCGCGCCGCGCGCTCTCTTCTCGTCGTGACACCCCGAGCGAGAATTTGTCTTATTTTTTATGCAACGCATAGATAACAGCGCGCGCGCGAGTCGTGCGAGGTGTGTAATTAACCTGTAGCTTAACTTTGTCACATGATTTATAGCTGTCGTCGTCGTCGCCGGGTCACCCGGTAGCCGAGAGTCCAAGTTAATTGTGCGCACGTCGTGGCGCGCGGATACCTGCGTGGATACACAGGTATACACCCGAGGACATCCGTTTCTCTCTTTCTCTCCCTCTCTCTCTCTCTCTCTCTTTCTGCCTTGCGGCGGCCTTTGTTGTCGAGCGGTGGGTCCTGCAGCAAAATAGCGAAAACCACGCTATCAAGGAAGACCGGCCGTGAGGGTGGGGGGAGAGCGACCCAGGGGTGGTTGTACAAAAGTTTCGCGCGAATAAATCTCCAAACGCGAGGCGTGCACAATGGGAAAGCGGGCGCTGAAAGGGCGTTTAAGCGTGAATTATTGTTTACCACGAACGCGCTCTAAGACAAAAAGGACGCTTAAAGTGGATCAGCTGTTTTCTATCGCGCTATTATCTATCCTAGTCGCGGCAATTTCGTGTGCGAACGCCTGTGTGGGAGAGTCGCCGCCGACTCTCTTCGGACACAATCGTGCCACGGACAGACGGATTCCGCCGACACCGCCACGACGAAAACGCCTCTCCGTGTCCGCGCGCGGGTTCGCCACTCGCTCGCTGAAAAGGGACCCGCTAACCGCTCTAACGTTCCGAGAAATTAACCGCCTAGCCGCTTGTACGTCTGACGTATGCAGATCGCGCCTCTCCAGCCCGCGAGTGTGTTCCAGCTTAAGAGCCGCACTTAAATGGGAAATTAGTCGTTTTTTCTTCCGTGCGTAATGAGCACGTGGAAAACCGCTTTTTGAAATCTTTTATTCATTCTTCAAGTTCGCGCGACACGCAGAGAGAAAGAAATATGTAATAAAAAAATATATAAATATTTATCAGCGAATAATGTTGAAAGTATTAATATTTATTAAAGAATGCCATTCTCCCAAAAGTATTTTGCATATGTATAAATATTTTAATATGAATGTGGATACAAATGAGTGATATATTTGTGTTTATATTTTAATAACGAGTATATAGATAAATAATAAAAATTAAATTTCAAGTTATTATCGAGAGGAAAATGTCTGTTGAATTTTTTCATTAGGAAAAATCAACATAATGCGCGACTCTTTAAATAAGAGGCGATGTAATTCCGAAAAAATTTTTATTTGTCGCATTCGCGCATCGTATGTGTAAAGTGAATTTACGCTAATATAAAATACATATTAATACGAAAAGCGCACGAGCAAATTAACATCCCCGAAAGCTCTTATCATGGCTGACGGTTGAAGACGGCTTACGCGCAAAGCCGGTAATCCTTTATGCCTCGTTTGAGGGATAGATGTACGTTAATAGCATATATATAATGCACTTACTTGAATAATACATTCGGGTTTAAGGACTAGTACGTAAGAGACCGTATTATGGTCGAGAGTACACCTTGCGCGAGTTTGTTGCACGGATTGAAACTTCTCAAATAAGAAGATTAAGAGAAAAAAAAAAGAGTTCTCGCCTTCTATTACAGTTGAATATCCATGTTGAACATCTATGTATCTTAACTTGTGTGTGGGAATAATTAAATATTTTTCAAACAAAAAACTGAGCTTTTTTCACTGAAATTGTGAAAAAGAATAATACCAGAAACAATCACGAGACATTCTATTGCAATCAGGTGCATTTAATTAAAAATAATGTTTTTCTCACATTTTGCCAGTAAACAAAATTATTGTCATAAAAACACTGTTAAAGTATTTAAAAAAAAAAAAAAACTGTAGTTGCGGGAGCGAGTTTTTCTTTCTGTTGTTATCTGCGAAGAAACGACATATTTTTTTTTTTTTTTTGCGTAAACAATTTCGCACCTGAGGGGAGAAAGATTGTCTAACACGATATCAGGGATGAAACATTGGTGTTGCGGTGTCAGGAACATTTTCAGAGAGCGATAATTAAGTCAGACAACACTCTTCGCCGTCATCATCATTACGATTCAAATCTGGAGTCATCAAACGGAAACGTTCGCGCATTATTCCGAGTGCCAGTAAAAACGGACGAGCCTCTTTGTGCTCGTTTCGCCGCGGTTGTTTTACGCGGGAATACGGTTTACCCGCTAATGATTTTTTACGTTCGCGTTTATTAACCGCGCGCTCGTCTCGTGTATTTTGTTGAATTTCCATAGGCGCGCCACGAATACATTGCGGTTACTTGTTGCGAGATAAGTTCGTCTGCGAGGCCGCGTGCACGGCGCGCAGGTGAAGCAAGAATTGTCGACAAGTTTCTCTTTATGCACGAACGCACTTTAGAAGAAATTTTATTGCTTCCAGAGAAGTGCCCTACTCACCGCGTTTGAAGCTTGTAAAGTATTTTGTGCGAAACTTGTGTGTGTCGAACTGGCGAGGATTGCGAGCGCGCGCAAATATCATTGTCGTTGTATGTGTATGTGTATGCACGTATCTCTATCCGAGTCGTACAATGCCACGATGCAAAAGTGTCGACAAAGTAGCGATGAAAAAGAAATCCTAGGACGCGCGTATCGGGGGAATTTAATTCAACAATGACATCTGCGACACTGTGAGATTTTTTGCAAAACCGGGCAACATTTTTATATTCTCCGCACAACGAAAGAGAATCGCGTTATAATTACGTTTTTTTTTTTTTTTATCACAGAGAAATTCGGGCAACGCGGTTAAAAGATAGTTTTCGAGACGCGATCGTATAACAGAACGCACGTTCTATACTCGCTTCGCAACATAAAGCTACAAGTAGGAAACTTAGTTGTGAGAGAGAAGCTTTCTCCTCCGTCCAAGTAATTGGAGCTCGTAATACTACCTTCAGGAGTGGAGAAACCGTGGACATCAAACCGCTAACCGACAGTAGAAACTTGGACGGACTAATCGATCGGGCGGTAAATCACGTTTGATTTAACGTGGAGCTCACAATAAAGTGGAATGGAAACTGGCGCGCGCAGATTCGTAATCGCACAAAGGCCGCGCGCGAGAGGTTAAGAAAAGGTAGTGGGAAACACGACGGTACGGGGGAGACACGGGGGAAAAGCTGTAAGCGGAAAACTCGTAATTTATCCTGTTTCCAGTCTTGATGCCGGGGCGTTTCCGCGACGCGCGCGCGCGCGCGCGCTCAAGCTCCTGCAGCGATTTTCCAAGAGCTTCGCGGAAACGCGGCGACGCGAATGTCATTTCCCGACGTAAATTAAGTTTGAAATCCTGCTTATTTCAGCGTACAGATCGATGAAAGCTTGCCCGGGAACAACTATAGTTTGAAAGAGAAGCGGGAAGGGAAACCAGCCGTGATTCATATTCGATACAACTGCATTAACTCGCTCCGTTTAAAGTACGACGCGTGTGTTACGTGCAATTCGCGCGCGAGGACGTAAACTCCGTTAACCACTCGCGGAATGTTCAAATTAAATGCGTAAAGCGTTTAATTTGATCAGATTATTACTCTTTGAGAAATTCTCCTACATTAGAAACTCACCGCGAATGATTTCGCCTGATATATGTGTATGCGCAAAATTGCAATCGGGGTATTTGTGTGCCAGTCGCTGGTTTGCGAAATGTTATAACTGTTTAACAAATTATTGTAGTTTACTATCTTCGTATCTCTTTGTAAGTTGTTTTATTCTTTTGCTTCTATAGAATATTTTTTATCGCCGATAATTACTTTTCAGTGTTATTTATATAGAAAATATTTATAGAAGAAAAATACTATAAAAAAAATTTAGTTTCTTTCACGTGTTCAAAAACAAAATTAACATATCTTATGTTAAAAAAAACGGATGTATGGTTAATTAAAATAATCGAACACGAAAGAACTGCGATGACTGATCTCATGAATGTGCGTATTTATTAAAGAGTTTTCGGGACTTTATGGACTTTGCAGGTATAGAGACAAAATTTGCTGGATCGAGTTGTAACGACCTCGTAACTTCGGACGGAGCTGGATCGACGATAATTAGCGGTCATTTTGATCAAAGGATCAGATTTTGGGATACCAGAGCGGAATCCAGCTCGAACGATATCTTGCTCGAGGGCAAAGTTACGTCGCTGGATTTATCTCGCGGTAAGTAAAATTAATTTCACAGTTGTTTGTATCTTTATAAAAAAAATAAAAATATATTTAAAAAATTGAATCAGTTAAGTCGATCAAAAGTTAATTTTATTAATGTATGGAAAACAATGTGTGGACAGTAAAAAAAAAAAAAAAAAGCAAAGATGTTAATCGACATTTCGCGGGAACGCGTCAGTACGCAACGCGTCGCGCGCGTTTCTCACATGTGAATTTTATCTCCGCGTAACAATTATTTCAATTTTTTTATCGCAACGGCCTAATCACACGAATGAATTGGCTCGCGCAATTTTCTCAACATCCTTAAAGCGCACTTGTATCGGGTTACGAGTGTACTTCGTTGATTCAAGAGCGCTCTTCATTCAGGTACATATTGTTCTATCGCATTTCATTAATCTCGATATTGCCAGAATGCGAGATGAATTCAAGAGTGAAGCAGCATCGCTCTGATTGTTAACTTCCGCAGTTAAAAGCCGGTGTATCATGTGTGCCTCTTCGATATTTTTCGTGCGCTCACGTTGTTTGTTCGAATGCACATAGCGCGCACAGGTATGTGCGCGCATTTTCATTTAATTTCGTCATATATATATATATATATATATATATATCATTATAATAAAGAATAATTATCGCACGAGTTGTTTCCTGCATTCATTTAAAAGAGAAATTAACGAGAATTAACGACGAATGCGAATGACAGAGTCATTCGCATACGTCAGATCGATATGAACGAAATTGCATAAACCGATCGTTTCGATGCATCGTGAACCGCAACGCGCATAAATTTTCGTGTGCCGGATTTTTCAGCGCATTCGAAATTGTTTGGATCGCTTATACATTCCGTAAACGTTATACTTTTATTAATAATGACAATGCGCGCTCCAAAATATATAATATTTGTGTGCGTAGTTGAGATTTGCAATCTCGTAAACATTTGCGCGCAAACAATTTCAAATATTACTTCATCATACGCGCCGCGCCGCGATTGCATCTATTTATAAAGGGGCGCATTCTATTTGCTTGCAGACGCAAATTACCTTTTGAGCTGCGTGAGGGATGACACGGTCAAGTTGATTGATTTGCGAATGAAGAAGATTGTTGGGTCGTTTAGGTGAGTTGTACATCATGTATATACTCGTGACTAAAATAAATTTACCAAATGCAGTAAATCACCGCGTTGATTTATTTTATTTTTATAGCGCCGACGGTTTCAAAGTGGGATTCGATTGGACGAGAGCCGCTTTCAGTCCTGACGGACAATACATTGCGGCCGGTTCCGCGGACAGTTCCGTCTTCATCTGGTCTATAGCAACGAACGCAATTGAAACGATACTGAAGGGACACTCGTAAGTAGAAATTATTTGATATAATAAAAATACGAAAAATTGTGGAACATTTCTCTCTCTCTCTCTTTCTATCTATCTATCGATTATCTTTTAAAATGTATAATCTCTCACCGCTACGTAAAAATCAATGTGAAAACTATTACAGTCATATCGTAAAATATAAATTGCAATTATAAAGGTGTTTCACAAAAGTGGTTGCAGAATAATTCTACTTAGTTAATCGAGCGAAATGTATGGTTCGACGTTACATAATATGCAATTTGCAAAGCGCATTCTCCGATATAGCTTTCAGCGAGCGTTTGCATATTATATGTTCTTGAATAGCTTTTTTTTTTTTTTTTTTATCCAAGAGACAAAAAATTACATTTCTCTTTTCGCATCGATCGGAATGTGCAATAACGATATTAAAGCTTGGACCTATTATAAAAAGGACGTGTATACGGGAAGAAAATAAATTTTTGTATGTCATTTTATGTGCTTGATGAAAAAGAAACATATTAAAAAAATTTTGTTCTCTCCGACATTTTATCGAATATTGATCTACAAGAGGCTAATCCGAGATATTGGAATGGCAAGTTGCCGCGGCGATCCTTCATAAAGCACGTCGTCTTATCTCAATACGGTCTGTTTTATTGCAGACTTTTTATTTACAATACGCGTCCGACAAACATCCGCTTTGTATCGCGTTATTATGTATATAATATCGGAGTCCGTGTGTAAATAAATTATATTATTATATTCCCGTAACGAGAAACGATATCTCGCGCAAAGTGTGCAATTACACCTGAAGCTCGTAATCCCGATCGTTTTATTAACTTCTTACTCTGTCAGCGCGTCTGCGACCGTTGATCTAGAGACCGTTTTCCGTAATCCGGACGACAACGACATTTTTCTCGATCGCGCGCCAACAACGCGCGACTTTATTTGCGGTCACGAAATCGATATCACCGCACAGTCCGCTGTTAGGACCTTCGTACGTTCTATTTCGGGAGGGGGCATCTCCGCTTTATAATTTATTTCTTTCTCTCTTTGTCGTGTTTTTTTTTTGTTGTCACAATATGCTTCGAACCGACGAATGCGAATTTCTCGTTTAAATTCGCTCGCTGGAGCACCAAAGCGCCCGTAATTTTACGAGGCACCTTCAAGTGCTCTGCATACCCACCTGACACGAAAAGTTCCTCAAGTACTTCGGTCCTCCTCCGGTCCACAACGCGCGCATGTATATACACACACACACACACACACGAACAAGATTCGCAGTGAGTAGAGAAAGAGACAGGAAGGGTATCTAAGAAAATATTTCGACGTGACCCGATTTCCGCTCCAACTTTAGCACACAACCACGTACACACACACACACACACACACACACACACTCGGTCCGTACATATAGATTCGATATAAATACATATATATGTATATATATCGAGCCGGGATGACTTGCGATATCGTCAATTTACGTACGCATCCCTTCTCTCAAACTTTTATCGGCATCCACGTCGGCTATCGCCATTGAATATGTCACTCTGAATGACCGAAGATCCGTTCGTCGCCCTCTTGCACCGCCTCACGTAGACGAGCGGAAAACGGGAGAGAATGCGAAAATCCCATAGAAAAGGAGCGCGAGAAACGAAAGTGGCATGGACAGGCCAAGCGCGTATCTCTCGTCCGCGTGCCTTCGGCGCTCTTTCACCTACACAAGTCCCAGGTTTGATGGACGCGCTAATCGGCGGCATCTCCCGGGGAATGCAACATAAGTAAAGAACGTTCCCGCTTCCCGCCGAGGTGCGGAAAATCGATATGTTTTACACATTAAAAACGTCAATTATGCTATTACCGAGGGAGCGGCGGTCAAACACGATATTATCTGTAAACCAATAGCGGGCGCGCGGTTAACAATTTCCGGGTTATTTGGCGCAACAATACCTTTGCGAAATTCATCCTGTTCAATAAATCAGTAATTAACGAATGATTGTTAAATGATTAAAATGTTTATTTTTTTGTAATAATATTGATGTAATATGTGTATATATTTATATTTATTTATTAACAATATACATATATATATATATATATATATATATATGTAGTTAATAAATTGAGATTTAACAGTCTGGAAAAAATGCGGAAAAATCGTCCGGTCGCAGGTCGAAAGGCCGTGAGTCGTGATCTCGAAACGCGGAATAACCCGCGTGTGGTCGTTAAATGGCGATAACGTTTAATTATTCTCAATTGAAACATGTCGTGCTTCGTACCAATCATACTATCACGTCCGCGGTAGCACGGCAATTAGTTATTACGCGTATGTTGGAGCGCTTACGAACGTAAACGGTTTAATAGTTCATAATTACGACGGCGCGCATTTGCTAACGTTTAATGTTTGCAAATTTAGATGACCGGCATAATGGTCCCGTCGTACACTTATTTCTGTCAGATGAACTATGCCGCGCCGAAGCTCCGTCCAATTTTCACACTCTGTGGTTCTTTGAGAGAGAGAGAGAGTCTGTTATATCGCGCTATTCTCCACGGCAGTCAAATCGAAGAGACGAGAAACGGATATACGGTGTCGAAAGAAAGTGTTGTCGCATTTTCCACCCCATTTTATCCACTCGAGGCGCAACCGACGTTCATCATCGGCTTTGGCCGATCCTGGCCTCCGAGTCTCTCACGGATGATCCGTTCCACAATTATCGTCGCTCCCGCCCCGCGCGGAATCGCGCGTGCGCGCGCGCGCGCACGTCTCGGGCGATCGACCGTGCCGTGTCCTCGGCCTCTTCGAGTCTCTCAAGGACGCGGGTTTCTTTGGTGGTTGGCATCACCGAGAGAGAGAGAGAAGCGCCCAGCGGGCGACTCTCGCGGAGAGTCCGGCGTGCATCTAAGTACCGGTCGTATCAAAAAATAGCTTAAGCATCAGTCACGTACATCCGCCGCCGATGTGTGCGCGCGCGGTTCCTCTCTCCTCGTAGTTTGTGTGCGCGTGCGCGCGTTTCACTGTTATTACTTTCACCCCGGCTGAGGCTTGATATAGCCGGCGCGTTCGTCCCGTGGTCATCGTCATCCTCCTCGCGGTCGTCCTCCGTCGTCCTCGCTCCCTTATCCCCGGTCGACAGCACCGCCGCGCGCTCGTCTTCGGCGACTTCGTCTTCGTTTTCGCCTGCGCCAACTTCACCGGCGGCCGTCGTTCGCGGTTGTTGCATCGCACGAGAAGATCGTATAATTCGCATGTTCGTGCTCGCTCAGGCATCCCCGAGACTAACTTAATAAGCGCCTCACCCTTTCACCCTCCTTTTCACCTCTCTCTCTCGCTCTCGCTCTCGCTCTCGCTCTCTCTCTTTCTGTCTCGCTCTTTGTCCACGTCTCGCGGAGACAAGTCGTCGCGCGAGAAACGCGGGATACGATTTCGTAGGTATTTAATGCGCGCCGCTCTCTTTGCCGCGCTTATTCGCGCGGTGTGACTCCTGCGCCGCTTGCCTCTTGTCGCAGTGCGAGATATGAAATTTAGATGTTATGCGAAACGCGCCGGTGCGCGAATTAAGGTAACACAGTCCTAACAGTTTTGTGACGACGTTCGTTTCTGCGATATCTGTACCAACGGAGACGCGATAAACATTACGTATTTATTACGGAATATAATTAAACACTTTATATGTACGAAGGAAAAATCGGCGCGCAAGTAATAACGCGAAGTTCGTAACGAGATGTTTTTTTTTTTTTTTTTTTTGCGCGCGTTAATTAATAAGCCAGATAAAAAAATATACATCGTTAAAGGAACAATATTAAAAAATAAGCGCTGCGTGCGTAATCTCATGCGGATTTCAACATCTCTAGCGAATTCATGTTATTCCCACATAACGTATTTAATTATTCCGTGTTTTCCTCCACTTTCCCGCATGATTTCTGCTGCGATTATATACGTAGGCTACGTAAAAATACGGTCGCGCGTAACACTAATAAGCCCACGGTAAACAACTGCTGTTTCTTCTGTCGCGGGGGTCATTTGGCATAACTCCCCTTTCTGCGAGAGCACTTAGACGCGAACGCGCAATCGTATCGGCTGATAAGCTTACGCGCCCGTTCGTGTTCTAATTTGCAATCAACCGGCAGAATCCGCCAGTACACACGTCGGAAGGCGGGAATTTACTGCGCGATCCCCGACGAAGATCCCGCTTGGCGAATAAATAGTGCCGCGTGATTATAGCAGAACAGGTAATTAGGAGGACTGAGACGGGGAGGATCGGGATCGGAAGGCTCAGGAGCTTTGAGATTAAAGCGCAGTTTCTCCTCTCCAAGGATATTTGAACCCGGCGCATTACGGAATCAGTGACCTCATTATATTCGCATTCGAAACTTCATCCGCGTAGAGCGGCTGCGAAAATGCGCGGCCGCGTCAGACATATTTTTCATTCCATCGCGATCGTTACTCGAACAGTAGGGTGTTTTTTAAAACCGATGTTAAAAAAAAAAAAACAAAAAAAAAACATTGGTGAGAGTAAATAATCGAGTGCGCGTTGATATAAAATATTTTGCAATATTTTCTTCTACAATTAATAATATAAATTTCTTCTACAATTTGTCTTCAAATGATTTGTGATGTTTAAAAATTATATAATAGTAAAACAAAGAGAAGAATGACAAAACAAAAAAGTTTTCTCACGCTCGTTTGAAGTTCGACACGGTCGCTGAACCAATCGCGCGATCGAACATCATTTTGCCGCATGATTTCTGCGCAACCCCGTCGTAACTTATTATTAGTGAATATATACAAGTGCGTAGAGAGAGAGTGCAAAGCACATAAATTGTTATTTTCTTTCGCGACGACTGACAAGTAACGCCTCGTAAAAGATTAGCGCGCCAGTTTATATTTCAGTCACGCATGCGTTCGCGTATTTTACGAGAAGAGATAGTCCACGATTACGGGAGCGTATAACTGAAATCCTGCGGAAAGCAGTTCGATTAGTATATATTTTTCATGCGTTTTTTTCTAGTACTGCTCTCTGCGCGGTAATCCCCCTTCAACACCACGTAATCCCTTTAGTGCCTAAACTCTCGTAAACTTCGCGAGAGTCGCGCGGCGGGTCGTCGCGCGTCTCCGCACTCGCCGCCCGCATCCTTTTACCCATTCGCACAATTTCCTTCCGCGCCCTAGCGAACTTTCATTTCCCGCGCTCTATATCTGCAGCTCGGCGGTAACACCATAGCACTTTTCACGCCTCGGATTCCTCCGCTTCCTCTCATTCTCCCCTTCCTCGGAAGTTCCGCGTGCACAAACGTTCAGTTTCTCCCGTTCGTCGCGCGGGTAGAACAGACGCGCGTAATGAAAATTCAGCGCCGTGCCCGGGAATGAAACAAGTGGTGCGGAAGAACGGAAGAAAACACGTCAAGTGAAAAGAATTAGATTATCTCTCTCTCGTACTCGCCCGTTGTCGCGTCCATCCAATCGACGTGTACACATATGTATATATGTATCGTTGTGTGTCGGGGAAGAGATGTGTCTGAAGATGCCGTTGAGCCAATCTCCTCGGTATTTTCCTTGATGAGGACCGGCGGGGAGAGAAACCCCGATTTCATTGTCGCCCGACGTTAACGAAGCATCGCGAAAGATCAATTACCTCCGTGACGCGCGATCCTCTCTCGCTTTAACTCGATTTCGTTTCCACGGCAATGATCGGCCGGTCCGGGTCCGCGATATTATGTCATTTATCTTCGTCGTGTCTTCAGGAGCCAACCGGGTGCCCGAGGTCTTTATCTGTTTTTCCCATTCCGATCCCCTCCGCGCACCGTGGTGCCAGCCAGTTGGTGGTTGGCACGGATATATACACGTCAACTCTCATCCCCCGCGACCGCCCATTCTCTCTCCTCTCGATTCTCCTCCTGACCGAGCATCGTTCACCGGTTTTTCTTTTTCTTTCCTCGAACGAACATTTCGCCGCCAACGGACAGTCCTTGATAAAAGCTTTCCGTCAAATCGGACGTACGGATTTTTAGCGCAAGTAGCAATGATGATCCGAAGCGAATATTTCAATTTAGTGGGATAGATGTATTTGTTGCGCGAAACAGATAGAGTGATATTGCTCTTTTTCATTCTCTCCCCGTCTAATAAGAAATGTTTGACGTCGACATAATTGTTAGAAAGAAAATTAATGAAACAGTTTTCTAATATATTGAGATATTTTATCAAGAAGCGTCTAGAATTGTTTGCGGCATCGATCTAACAAAACAATCTCATGTTACATACAAGACCGTGTAATAGTTCTGGCAAGAGTATAAACAGAATTTTCGTCGTCTCTTCGCTACAAATTAATGTAATTTACATCTAGCTAAAGCTTTACTGAGGCATTGCTTGCGAATTTACCGCATCATTGACAGTTTAGATAACATTCTAAATCCCGCTATCCCATTGCACATGTAGTGCTGAATGTAGTTATCCGATCCCGAAATGCGTGTAGTATAAGCTCGCGTTGAATGTTAACATGAACTGATAATCAAACAGGTACAACGTAGTATAATCGGGATATGTATTAACACGAGCTAATACTGTACTATATACTTGCGAGAAAAATATTATTAAAAATATTCGAAAATATGTGTTCTCTCTTTCCTTCTCTCTTTCTCTCTCTCTCTCTCTCGCGCGCTTTCTTTCTTTTTCTCTTCTCTCTTTCTCAATATAAAACTTTTGCCACTAAGCGAAAACCTCGAATAAATTATTACATCGTTATACGAAATCAATCACACAAATATCCTGGCGCGAATATATATTTTCCACTTTAAATAAAGATTTGATGGAGAGAAAGAGACCGAAAAAAACTTCTGTTCGCGCTGCGCATCCAAGCGAGGATGAATATTTCCTTTCTAAATTAACACGCAATGTGTGGCGCGCAATGAATCAAGAATGATGATAATACCAACGCATTACGGAGGAATATATTGAATAGGTAGGCGAGTTAACGACTACACGCGCATATTTCCCCAACGCATATATAAAATACAATTAATAATACAACAGAAGTAAAAGAGTGTAATCAATTAATCGCGAATTTATGCGGCCACGTCGCCGGCACAGAAAGAGAAGAAGATACCGGTGCAATAAATACCTCGCTTTTTGCGCACGAGCCACGGAACGAGACTCTTTGCCTGAGCACGTGCTCGAATTATCCTTCGATCGGCGGCGACGTCGCGGCGTCGTACCTCCTTCAAGGAAGTCGCCCATATTAATACTTAATAAATTTTCCGCGTATTCATCGACGTGTCCATTATGATCACGCATACTATATATTCCGCGAAATTGGCCGCGATGGTCGGTTTGCCGGCCACGAAGTAATATTGTAATTGCCGTGAAATAAACAAGTTTCAGCTCCGCGTAGCGGATATTAGGAAAAACTTATATATCATGTACAAGAGCGTGTTGAAATTGTTAAAAAGATATTATTATATATCGACGAGAGAAAGAAAGAGAAAAAGAGAGAACAGAATGTACCCCCGCTGGCGTCATAATTTCGTAATCGATACGTGTCACGCCTACCAAACATTCTATCGTGTCTCTTTATTGCGCCTCCGGATATATACGTTTTTTTTTTTTTTTTTTTCCCCAGATCTCTCGTCTATTCCATTCGGAGTGTCACACAACCGTTCCCCGACACGTTGTGTATTTTTATTGATTTCAGCTTTATATATCATGTTTCAATATTAGCTTCTCCTACACGACTTTTCCCTCGGCTCAATTATGAGCGAAATATCAGGAATAAAAAGCGAAATCAGAATAAAACATCACGAATGGAAAGATGGAATTGCATCACGGATTTTCATGTTACACGCGTTAGTTTTTTTTTTTTTTTTTGCGCACACGCTGAGATATATGAGATACTCGATAAACAATACGAGGGAATTTTCAATACGGCGCGAGTTCGTGATTTCAAGAACCGGGATGATTGATTTGATCTAGCTCGTCAACCGGGTATTATTTCCTTATTAAAAACATAATTTGTGGCGTATGAATATGTAGAACATTTTTTTAGCACACATAAAATAAATCGAAAGATACATTATCGATATTAATTCACGAATGCATCACGCAAATGTCATGCATATGTATCGAAAATACAGGTATACGCGTTTTTTTTGTATACAAATAATTTGCTCAATAAAACCGGCTCCAAAAAAGTTATCGAATGATCCCGATGCGCAGCGATACGGCTGTCCCATTGAAATTGTGAAATAAAACCATTTTTTTGTTGTTTGCACACACATGACGCGAGTGCGAGAATAATATAATTTTATCTGCAAGCGAACATCCAATTTTGTGCGTATTTTAATGACGCTAATATTTTCGCTCGCGCCTAAGCTTTAATTTTCCAGATAATCTGCCATATTAGCCGCGTAATTTTAAACGCTTAAACGGCAAGAGATTACACTAGTCTAGTCCGCACGCGATTTAAGACGCGCAAGACGATGTGATATTAAACATAAACTCGCCGCGTTCGACTCTCACGCGAGGGATGTCGGAAAACTTCTTCCTCTTTTTTTTTCCAACCACGTTATTGCACCCCGTGATTATTTAAAACTGGTATTAAAAGAGCTTTCAAATTCTAACGAGTAACAAGACTAAAACGGGCATAAGTGATATTTAGGTACATTTCAAGTTTTCTTTTCTTTCGGTTCTTTCACGAAAAGTGTTTACAAAATCCGCAATTTTACATATAAATCATGTATTTAATTGTTACAGAAATTGTTCAGACACGCAATTACTTAGCGTGTCTTTTGTTTATATTGTGTAAAATATCATTGTATATTACTGAAATATAGAGACACAATTCGCAGTGCTTCCAGTAAAAATAACAAAGTGCCGAATTATACTTTGTGGTATTATTCCGTAGCACTCTGAATTAAATTGGAGCATTTCGTGAAATATATTGTAATGTTCAAACATTAGGGAAATACAGTTGTGCATTATGCACGAGTATGAATTAAAGGTGAGTTTATCATTCAAGAGAGAGAGAGAGAGATAGAGAGAGAGAGAGATTGAAATAGAAAACTAATTATTATTTCACTTAACAGTTTTTTTGATACATTTTCCGTCCGAACAACATTTCACACGACGCCTTATCTAATCATTTTTATTTCATTAGAGTGAAACTTAATTAATAGCGAAGTTAAAACGCAAATTGTTAATGTGTATAGAATAATGGGAAATACGAGAAACTTGCGCGCAGAGTTAAAGCGCTACGGCAATAGTTACTCACGGAGTCCAGAAGCGTCTGTGTTTAAACTATCGCGCATTCATGTGCCTCACTTTGTGGGTGAAAGTGAAGTTTGGTATCTAAGATAGACAGAAGGAGAGGGGGGGGGAGGATCGTGGGACACACGAACTTGAAACAGCGCGCACTGCTACCGGAGAATTTCGTCGGTGTCACTACGCGGAGTCGTCGTCGCTTTTGAATGCGCGCCTCCCAAAGACGTCGAACGTCAAACACGAATTGGAAACGCCCGGCGAACATATATTAAACGGGGCGCAACTTCTGCCAGATAATTCCGCGACATAACTACTTCGTATTTTCCCCCACCTCGCGCGCAGTTCCACGTTACGGCTTTTGCAGTTTCTCTCTCTCTGGAAGTGGCAGCGCGCGCGCGCGATTCAATATTGAAATGTCACAAATGAATTTGTACGCATCAAGACAAATGTCGGGTCACGCGTGCGATAAATCGTGTTGTATTTTTATTCGCAAAATGATTCATTGGCAACAATAGAATATTGGTTTTTTTTTTTTTTTTTTTTTTTTAAATACAAATTTTCACACATTATTACGGTCTAAATTAATTAATACGAATTTTATTTTTAATACTGTACGTGTGTGTGTGATATAATGTTGTTTAATAAAACGAAATTTTGTGTAGGATTTATATTTTGCCTCGCAATAGCTGTTCTTAACGGATTAAATCTGATTTCGAAAAGCTATACGAACACACATCGGAATTTGCCCGGTAAAATTTATGGGGACTAATTTTTTTTGCTGCAACTTCCGCGCGTTTCGACCAATCATAAATCCATTTATTGCCGAGTTCAATTACGTTTCGAGTTCTTTTGAAATTTTGACGTTGTTTTCACTCTTCGTCCGCACTATACGCACGCCTGAAATTTACGACTCAATATGGCGTTCATCAACGACCAATTATATCGATCCGGCATTGTTACATAACCGTACAATAACTGTGAAGGTATTCATTTTAGAAGAAACAGATTTTTAACAGGAAACTTTTTACCTATCTATAATAATTCGAAAGTTGTGAAGTTTTTATAGCACTAGAGCCTAAAATAACAGCCTATAAGTGCAAAATGAATTGACTAACAAGTTTTGCTTAACGTGCAAGCGGAAGAAAACGACGAACCCGGGACAAACATTTTTAATTAAATCCGTTTCTATATTGCATATTTGTGTATGTGTACGTATGTGTGTCATAGAATATATACATCGCATATATCACAACATTCTCCTGATAATTAACAGGGGCAACAGTAGTGCCTCGCGCCAAGTTTACGCGCAACGAAGTCGCGCTCGAGGAGAGGAAAAACACGTGACTAAAGTCACGTGATTTTACTTTAGCCACGTGTCTTAAAAAACGTGACTTAAGTGAAGTCACGTGACAGGGAGAAGAAGAAAAACAACACGTGACTTTATTTTAGACACGTGACTAAAGTAAAGTCACGTGACTTTTGTGTGATTGAAAGAAAGTCACATGACTTTATTTACGTGGTGGTTTTTTTAAATTTTTTTCTTCTCTTTTACTCACTAAAGTCACGTGTTGATTTTTCTCTCTTTTCTATTTTTTGACTTTATTTTTATGCGTTTTTTCTGTAGTATATTAATTTGTAAATCAAACTTTATAGAGAAAAAATTTTTGTATAATAAAAAAAACTAACTCAAATTGTTCTTGTATAAATAAAAAATAATGAGGAACAGTTTGAGTTAAGATTTTTAATTTAAATACAATACGTGTTGTGCATGTACTTGGCGCATGTTCTTACCTTTTTTTTTTGAAAACGTAAGATCGTTTTTGAGAGATTAATGAGACAGCATCGAATGCTAACGATGTTTAATGTCCCGCTTGCTGTCTGTTCTTTACGCGAGGCGCGTTCTTGACAATCATTGGAAGACCTCGCGCACTATAACGTATATATATATATATACGTACGATGGCTGATCACGAAGTCCTCGCTTTTAACGGCAGTTATATTCGCCGCTACTGTCATCCTCGTCGTCGTTTCGCGTCATTTGCCACGAGAATATAACGCCGATCTAATAGTCGCCTGTATTGTCGCTCGTACGCTCACCCGGCTTCTCCCTTCTCGCCCTTCATGTCACGAGTCCGCTCGTCGCGCCTTGCCAATGAGCGTGCCATTAGGCAGTGCTATTCGCGGTCCAGCGAGCATTCGCGGCCGCGTAGATTGATGACGAGAGGCTTACGATCGTCTGAATAATTAGGCAATATATATACATACATATATATATATATATACATGCAAAATTGTTTGCGTTTTATAAAGCCAGATGACTCGCGGTCAGTTCCCTTATTTTGTCGGGGTTGAACATTTGTCAAATGAGAGAGAGAAAGAGAAAAAAAGAGAGAAAATGAGGAAGATTGAAAGAGAGAGAAGAAGAGGAATTACGCGGTCTCGCGGTTGTGATTTTATGATTACATCTGCGGTATTGTAGCCGGAGCAACAATGTATTTCAATAAACCATTAGAGTTTTTTGTATCGTAAGTTTGACATTGTTTCGGTCAAGTGAACATGGCAGCATCATCGATATTCTATTCGCAACGCGCGGCGGGACACCATGATTACCATTGACGGCAAATCAATGTTCGACTCTAGTATTATTTATCTCATAAAAATGGACATTTTAAAAAGCACATTCCGTTTGGTTTTATTACCGACGCAACACACGCGGTGTTACCTTCATTGTACCCCGCGCGTCGGATTTATAAACACGCATTTCAATCGCTGTTTTACACGCATTGTTTTACATGCATTGTATTATCTCGAAACGCCGAGAGTTTTTAGATCGCGGGCCCGTTTTGCGCCGAGTTAAAATTAAGAGCTCGACGCATTTTCATTAAAAAAAAAAAAAAAAATTATACTTAATATTTGTTTTTGCGCGCGCGAGACTTATGTTTTCACACGCTAAACAAAATTATCTCGTCTCACAGTCGCGCGGACTCGCATTTTTGCCGACCGCGAGTTCGTAAGTGATGGATTAACGCGTGGAGCGGAATTCCCCGTTGCATCGTGTTTCATCCCTCAAACAACAACGCAGTCCTTCGTGTATGCCTGCTGTGTACATATATATATATATATATATATATATATATATTCTCATGCGGATTATTATATTCCGCGTTACGCGCGTTAAGATCCCCATTTTGTTGTTCCCACGCTGAATTTATTCGCGCGCTTCAAGTCTGCGTCGCCGCTGTGTCAACAGGTGGCACTCATCATTTTACATAAACATATTATGAAGTATATGCGAAGGGCGTGATAAAGAATACATTATCCAAAAGGTACATCGACCTATCAAGCTGCCAACGATCGTACGTTCACGACCATATCGATTCTAACAAGTGTCTCGTTATATATTTTGTACGTTGCGTAAGTGTCAAACGGGTTTATTTGAGATATTGGCTCGATACTATTTGTTTTTCTTTTACTAATGATGTTTAAACGCATATTTACAATTAACTTAGCTCTGCGAGAATTTAATCAATTGTACAGTACTTGTAACGTCGTTTTGACAATAATTTAAAATTTTACAATACAAAAAAAATTGCATTATTTGATATTACATTTCGATATATTGTAAATAATTGAAGGTAATATTAATTGCGTCACTTTTTATTCGATTAATGCGACAGTGATACTCTTTTCTCTATCAAAGCGATATCGAACGATATTTTAAAGCGCGTCGGTGCTCTTTTCGCGCCTCTTTTCTTGTTCTCTTCGCGTATAACGAAGAGTTTGCTCTCACGAATGCGCTCAATTCGCCACGCAAGAGCGAGATCTCTCTCAAATCCAATTTCATTATCGGCGAGTCGCCGCGATCTAATTACCACCGACACGACGTTATGCATCCACAATGAAGGATAATTATTTTAATTATCCCTTGTGCACCTGCACGACAACAAACGAGCTGCGTTTCTTACGGCGCGGCGAAGGCCGCGCGCATTCCTATCTTCGCCGCTTTTCTTTCGTTAAGTGGTATTTTCCCCGCCTCTTTTCTTCCTCCCTCTCGGTATTCTTACGCTTCGCATAATCCATCGCTCCGGGTTAAAATCTAAAATACACAGCCGTCTTTCTCTTTCTCTCATTTCTCTTCACTTCTCTGCCCATTTTCTCTCTCGCGCTCTCTCTCTCTCTCTCTTTCTCTTCGGCTCTTCTCTCGGAACGTTTTCACTCTTCCTATCCTTTCTGATCTCTTCTCTACCGCTCTCGCGCATATATCCTCCCCGCGCCGTCGACAAAGTACCGGGGCTTTACCGGCGTTTATATGTTAACTCTGTCATTTGCAAGAACGACGAACGAAAATGCGGCGGCGTACGTTTCAAAGGCTCGTGCGTCTATCTTTTGCCATCATGCGTGCAGTCCATCCACTTTCTCATGCTCTTAAATTCTCTCTCTCTCTCTCTCTCTCTCTCTCTCTCTTTCATCTGTAAAATCCTTCTCTCTTTTATCCTCTTTCTCTCGCTTCTTTTCTTTCTCCGTCTCCCGCGGGTTAGCTTTGCGGCTAGATGAAAAAAATGGGTGGGCGGAAACGAGAAATGGCAGGGGAGAGATGCCGAGGGGGCGACGGGAAGGAGAAAGAGTGGAAACATCGTTCGCCAAAGCTTATTTCCACGCTCCTTCGGCAAGAACGGATAGGTCTCCTTTATCACGCTCGCAATATACACCACGAAGGTAGCTGCCGCTTCTAGCAAAGGTATCCCGGATACGAAGCACGCTGCTTTTAGAAATATCGTTCCCGCTAAGCGACGACGCCGCCGCCACCGCCACCGCCGCCGCCGACGACGACGACGACGACGACGACAACGACGTCGCCGACGGCGCGCACGACGGGCGGTCGTCGCGACAAACACTCGTGGACCTTTTTCTTGCCCCAACGTTGTTGTTTCAACGCGGATATATACGTCCGCTTCTCGACGGCAACAAACTTCGCGCGAGGGTAAACGCGCCAGTCAAACCGTGACGGAACGATATGCCCTTTTTTTTAGAGCCTGCCCGTGTTACGCTGTATATCATCCCCCTTTAGCGCGCGCGCTGCACCGAATGACGCGATTCAGCCGGTAAATCCAATTTGCGAGCTGCTTTCGCTTAAAATTCCCCTACCTTTTACATTCGTTAACATAAAACGAAATACCAACTTAGAATTTCGCTCACTTTTGTAAAATACAAAGTGTGAAATTTCCCGAGGTTTATTCCGCTGCGATTCATTTGAAAATCTTCCTTCTCTCTGGGGCCGAGATATACTTAATCGGCGAAAACTACATCCCAACCGTAATTTATAGATGAGTAACACAAAATACTACGAATCACGTGTCGTAAGCACGTCGTAAAAGACTGCTCGTATAGTATTTTTAACAATCCAACTCGTTCTCTTCTTTTCGCTTACGCGGATGCTCATAAAAAAAAAAAAAACGCGATCATAGTTTTATAGCGCCTTCTCGAAAGCACTCACATTCAAACTTCCGTGTGCAGCGGTGACCTGCGCCCTCGCAAAAAAACATTCACCCGGTTTCGCTCCGCGTTTGTCATGGATTCCTTAACGGCATTGCCGTTGGGGGGCGAGGGTAGAGCGCGACAAGCAGGGGATGAAAGAGCTCGCCATTTTCAGCACGTTTGTCCTTGCATAGAAACACCCTTTTACGATTTCGCCAAGCCCTGCGAATCACCCGCGGGAATTCAGGTTTTATAGACCTTTTGCTGCACGAGCGGACTCGCTCGGACAGAAAATTACGCGGCACTGTGTTTCGCCGCGCTCAAATGGAATCTTTAACGAAACGATTTAAGCGATCGCGCGGATTTTTCTCCATACGCGTGTGTGTATGTCTCGACCTTCCGCGTGAATCGTATTTATATTTGACGTGTTTTTAAGCGCTCGCTGTGATCTCACGATAAATTCTCACTTTTTGTTTCGTTTTCGCGCAGTTTGGAAAAAAAGCGCGGAATTAAATTGCATAAAGTCGAGAGTTTGTCGCGCGCGACACGTAACATTTCCGAGCGTTTTCCCGTTTACCTTTTTTTTTTTTTTTGCCGTATACGAAGCATTTCCGGATAGGATAGCGAGATAATTGGAAGACCTTTACGCGCGCATACGACGGCGGCGGCGGCGGCGGAATAATTCCGGCACGCCGTAAGGAAATTAGATTCACCAGACAGAAGTCGGAAGATGAAAATGGAAAAAGCTACTTCTGAAAGCTTTTGGATGTAGTTGTTTAAAGCGCGCTCTATTCTATGCGTTCCCCTGTTTCTCGAATACGCAAATCCGCTCTGGTAAATCGGACCACCGGCTTACAGTTTTTTTTCGTTTCCTTTTCTCCAGGTCTCGTTGTCTGTCTCCGCGTTACCGGAAGTCAATAACGCTCGGTCATGCTAATCAAGCTTTCCATTTACCGCGTCAATTTACGTGTGTTCTCGTCGCGCGGCAAATGAATTGTCACAATCGCGCCACATTTACCGTTATATCAACGACTCAGACATAAAGGCAAATATTTCTCGTGAAAACAGCATCTTTATTTTTCATGAATATATATTCCTGCACTTAAATATATTTATAAACTGCGATCAAAATTAACCCTCGGGGAACACACCTATATTTTTTCAATCAAGAAGAACAATCTGGGTCAATTTGACCCCGTCCACTTTTTGAGATGCTACCATTTAAAATGCACTTATCCGATTGGCTTGAAAAAATTTTCGGATATATTTTGAACAGTTTGGAATATGCCTATATAGTTTTTAAGTGTCGTTAACATTATTAACATTGTAAAAAATATGTTACAAAAAAGCAAAATTGAAGCAAAATATTTTGATCAAAGTCGACGAACAGAGTCAAATTGACCCAGTGTGTTCTCCGAGGGTTAAAAACAAAAAAAACAAAAAAAAATGATTTGACAAATGTCAAGGCGAGAATTTACAAAACTAAAATATTTAAATAGAATCTTTGAAGATATTTTTGAGAAAGGAATGAAAACGAGATAAATGTTACCGTTTGCGTGAAATAGCGCCGGTCAGACATCCATTATGCAAATTTGCTTCGACTTGAGAATACGCGACGTACATATTTGAGTGCGACCTATGTGGGTGCGCTGGTTTTCGCGACCGTTAGTCGGTGGCCACAACGAATTTGCCTCCCTTGTGGCAACATATATTTCGAAAAAACTTGGTCACTGATCCGCGTTTTTATTTGTCTAAATTTAGCAATAATTTTACATAAATCAATATAAATAACGAGTTTTTTTTTATTAAACCACGAAAATACATATTGCAAATTGTCAAAGTGAAATGTTTTCCCTTTTTATTCGAATAACTTTACTGGAGCGCGAGCTTTCATGTTTCCAGATAGATAAATTCCTTTTCGTTTATCTCGTCTACTCGATATCGTTTGTATTAAACGCGCAAGCGGTTTTAATTTCCTTTTTCTTCAATCAAAGTTTTCGAAATAACGCGATAGCTCTTATACACGTGCAAGCATCGAGAAGCTTAACTTTTCTAACGTATCGCTACTTTGATGAATACTTCGATGAACTATTTATCAGAACAAAATATTCGATGAACATTATTGAAAATTACACTACCACTATTTACATTAATTTCTCTGCTACGTATATGCGCGCAATTGTGAAGCAAAATTTCATTATTCACATATAAATGTTCAAAAATGACGCGAATTTTGTAATTTCTTCATATAAGAGTCTCATGTCTACTAAAAAGTGTTTTTTATGTTTGAATGTTCGCAGAGCGGCGGTGACTGCCGTGTCCTGGCATCCGCACGGCACGTATCTGGCGTCCGTCGATCGCGCCAAGACGGTGACGGTTTGGGGCGACCACGTTTGACAGGAGTGATCCCGTGACAGACGACTGTTATTTCACGCATAAAAGATCATCTCGCGGCGTTTTGTCTACTCTGGCCGCCGCGCGAGTCGTGAAAAAAAATAAGAAGAGGACGCGATTCCACTCGGCGGCAATCCAGCGAGAGGAGAATTCACGGTGGAAGAATAATCAAAATCATCGGTCGGTTCGACCGCACACGGGGCTGTAAAACCATGTAAGAGATGTCGAGAGGCGTCTTTGTAAAGCGCACGGACACCGCGCGCCGAACAAATTTCAGAGAAGCGGCAGGGACGGACTGTTGTACATAAAACTGCACTTATTGTTACTCCCAGGTTGTAAAGATTTCCCCCTCTTTAGAATAGTACCTTCGCAAGCCGGCCGCGCCGCGCCGTCTACCCGACGAGGAAATTTAAGAGATTATCGTAGTTTATACCGGTATTTCAAGGGATTTCGCTAGATTGTACGCTCTTTCTTTGCTAACTGTAAAAGCGGAGTCGCGTGTCAATCGTCCGTACGAATCAGGTTCGCTGTCGCGGAGATTTATATTTATGGGGTTCTACGGACGATTACGTGGCTTCGATATACTAACTCGGTGAATATAACATTGTCTTTATTATTGTTTTCTTTCTCTTCTTTGTTTTTGTAACAAAATCGTCAATTACACTTTGATAGATACACAGATAATGATATTTTTCGGAATGCAATGAGATAAACAGATGAAAACAATTGCTGTGTAAAACGCAAGATAAAAATATATTTAAGAGATGAGATCA
This sequence comes from Pseudomyrmex gracilis, assembly GCF_002006095.1. Lineage (NCBI taxonomy): Eukaryota > Metazoa > Arthropoda > Insecta > Hymenoptera > Formicidae > Pseudomyrmex > Pseudomyrmex gracilis. The sequence goes on from NW_018020695.1 coordinate 469,425, forward strand.
CATTCGCAGTATATATATATATATAATTAATTGCGATATTATCAAGAAATAAATTTGTTTCTTACATTTTGAATAGTAGCTTTACTCATTTATTAATATAATCATTTTTTTGACTGTATATACACAAGAAGATACCAATTGTTGTTTTTGTTTTGGGTGCAAAATTAATTCTGCCGGAACATTTCGCTTCACAATCTTACGGTTTCATCACCGTAAAATTCACTTCGTCGTCGGATTCTCCGACGTGAAATTCATATACAAGTCTGACAGGATGAAAACTAGAATATACGAATTACCGCAAGCACAATAATGATAATGATAACTAACTGATTGCGTTATATGTATGATTTGCATAATTAACGATAGGGATATTATGTACGCGCCAATCGGAAGTGATAGTGATTTTTACAGACATAATATTGTCTGTATATCATAAGTAATAATGCATGATTGGCTCATTAAAACTATTTACATAAAATTTTTTTAACACAAAGTAGGCTATCAGCGTGTATAGCAAGATGATTATATACGTATAAGTATCTGATCGAACGAGCTCCACCCAGTGCGCGATACTGTAATCCGAACTCGTGAAACATCGTATTTTTATACAACCACACACGATAATTTGCTAAGTGTTATAAGCACTTTTAGCACTTTTGACAATCGTATGTTTTAATTATTATATCGTGCTCATATATATATTTATTACGTCTGTCTGCAATCTAGCGCGTAACATGCACTCGCTTGATTTTGTACGATTTATTATTACATAGATTTCTCTATTTCGCAAGTGCTGATTTTGCGCTTATTTTTTTTTTTTTTGTACGGAGCTCTTTGATCGCTGTTTAATGTATTTATTCTATATGTATCTGTATCAAAACACATATAGTATCTAAAACATAGTTTTAATATATAATTTTGTACACACCGTTTTGTGAATCATATTGTGAATCATAATTAATTGATATACGCATACGGAAGCGAATTAATTATTGTAATACTTTTTTCTTTACGTGAGTTGTTGAAAACGACTAACTTTCACTTATTACACGAGAAGAACTGATCATTGGTTAGCATGTCTTTAATATCGCGTTTACTAATTTTATTTTTTAATCATGTTATTTTAAAAAAAGATAATTTTTTTTTTTAACCGAAAAGTATCTAGTTCTCGAATAAAAAGTGTTCCAGAGTAACATTTTGTACAATAACGTTTCGCTGTGTCTCACGCATACAAACCAACCAATGGTCGTTTTTTCGTCACTGCGGTAATAATTATTATATAGCAGCTCGCATCTCGAGCAGGGAATCGATTGCGTCCAAATATTGTAATGATTTTAATACCGTATCCTTTAGATCTTATTTTGACTCCATTTATAAGCCTACCGTATTGTCTCTTTCTCTGTGCAACAATCTTAGCAGAAACGTATCTATATGTATATGTATAGATACAAATTGTTCACATGTGTAAATATATATTAAACGTTTCTCTCTTGTATTTTGTACAAATATGGCTTGTTTTTTGAATATATAATCCAAATAACTTCTGCAAAGCAAACTCCAATTTTACAACAAATTCTTTTCCACTTATTTGCACAAGAATGATAAAATAAATATTTTTTCATAATACTATTATGGATGCAAGTGTGTCTCACACATCTATAATTCTCTCTCTCTCTGTCTCTCTCTCTCTCTCTCTCTTTCTCTCTCTCTTTTTCTTTCTGTCTCTCACATATCGCAAAACTTGGAATCGCGCGCTTGGAGCTTTAATATCCGCGTAGTTGTCAATGATTCATGAATCGATCATTTCGACCTACTTTTTGCACTCTGTTACTTTTCACTCGAGACAAGTGGCTCGTTCACCACACCCTAATCCCGGTTTTCGCTCCCGCCGTCGTCTCTGCATGTACAACAGCACGCGCGCGCACATACACACGTACGTACCAACATCCATGAGCACGCGCGCGCTCACATATACACGCGTCCCGGCACATATACGTACAACCTATATATATCACAATCCTCTCTCACAGACTCGACCGCGGCATTGCACTGCAGTCGTGTATCTGACAGTACCTAACGTGCTTTCGAAAGCGCTCATTAGTCACTGAAATGCGGTCACGAAGTGACAACTCGCACGTGGAATATTATACGCTTCAAGAACTTGCATCGGTACTCATATCGCGGCGTGCTCGCGCGCTCGCGCCACATTCCTCTCTTTCTCTCTCTATTTTGTTCCTTCTCTCTCTCTCTCTCTCTCCGTTTGTAACTTTTGTATTATACACCCTTTGTCCGCGATTCGACAGTTTCGACAGTTTTGCAATGGAACGTGAGAACGTGCCAGCTCGGGCGACCGAGAGAAAGAGAGAAAGAGAGAGAGAGAATAGAGAAGGAAAGAAAAAGAGAGAAAGCTCTTGCAAACGATGTTAAAGTTCGATTGGCCAGTCGCATCTGGGACCGCCGAAAAATTTCCCTTGGCTACTCTGCACGCACAACACACCGGATGTTTTACAAACAGGTCTCAGGGTTGCTGCGTTTTTATTACGAGCGTGCATCCCTGGCGAGAGGTTCGTTCGCAAACATTCCCGTTACGCGACATTGATGGAACACAGTCTCGTTCATTTTCGCGAATTAAAAAGTTTGGCGGTGCGAGAGAACACGGAGGAACGGCGCGCCGCGCGAGGATCGTGTTTGAATAATTAATGCATCGAATTACAACTAGAAGTTGGAAAATCGAACTTGCATGATCGATTATTTCGAGGCGCGATGTGTTTTACTGCGGTGAATTTTTGCTCAAAAAAAACCAGGGAATAAGAGTCGGGAATTTATTATATATCCGCGGTTCTCGGAAATAATCATCCGCGCGGCAAAATGTTGCTTTCTCTAAAATCAACACCTTTGTAAACGCATTTATTTAGGTATCGCGTTTCGCTTCCTCGTTTCTTCGGTATACCGAAGCGAGAGAAGTACCGTTTCTACGATTACAATCCGCGCGCGTTCGTCTCACTTCTTCGGGTCTCAACCAACGTTTCCCTCTCTGTTAACGGTCGTTTATTTTGAGGATAATGAGGAAGACGTTGGGATCCTTAGGAGAAGAAAAAATCACGTACGAGAGAGAGAGGAGAGTGACAAATTAACTCGCTTCTCGACTTCCGTGTGAGAGATTCAAATTTTTATTCTCCGTCTCCGCCGCGGATGGATTTCCGCGCATCACCGGCGTAGAACGGAGCTGGAAAACCTTACGGAAATACCGATCTTCTCGGGCAGGTAGCGGCGGTACAAAGTTTCAAGTAGGGATGTTTATCCTCCGATGTGGGAAGCGTCTTTTCGTAAAAACACTTCTGCATACTTTACCGCGCGGATGTATATTTAACGCTTTGCGATTCACCGCGATTGACTGAATGCGAAATCTCTGCCAAGTGGAGGAAACGAGCGACTTTCTCTCTCTCTCTCTCTCTCTCTCTCTATCTCTCTCCGCGCATCGCTTGTACAGAAAAATGTAAACGTTAAAATTTACAAAAACAATTTCATATATAAAATACAAAATAAATAATAATTTAAAAAACCGAATCCGAAGCGATTTTATTAACTATATTTTTTATATACGTTTTTACGAGAGAGATAATGTAATATTTACGTTACGCGCAAATGTTACGCGAGTTTTAATGGTAATGTTTTCTTTTTTTTTTTTTTATCCGCATAATGGAGATTTGGAAAAAAAATTTTATTTGTGCGAAACGTAATTTCGCTTCCGTCATGAGGAGGAGGCGTTAACGTGATATAACGTGCAATTTAAAGAACGGCGGAGGAGTGTCCAATTAGACGCTAATGTGTCGGGGAAGCGGCGGAAATGAAGCGGAAACAGGCCTCGCCGATAATTTTCGAGGCATGCGTCAATCACTCTCTACGGTACTCGGAATAGACGGTTTACCTACAGTCGACTCATTCATCCTTAATTAAAGTAACTGTGCGTGATATCCAGATGCTCCCGAGCTAAGAACCATGATCGGCAGATTCTTCTCGGAGCGTCCAAGGTAATTTATATCGACCCAATTAAGCTGCGAGGCAGGGAGGAAAACGAACTGCCGTTGGCGTTAAAATCCGTCATTATCCGAGGAAATAATGATCCTCCCTCTCCCCCCTCTCCTGTTACCTTATCTTTTCTATTTGTCACATTATTATAATCACTAGTTCGATATCTCGCCGAGCTCTTTGGAAAACTTCGGAGACGTCGCTTGGAAAGTTAATTTGGAACATAATAAAACGTCTATCGGAGACAAAAACGCTCGATGTTCGGAATCAATTTTCATCGAGAGACGTAACCTCGAACGAATACGCCGGAAGTTCGATGAGAGAGAGAGAGAGAGAGGGAGAGAGAACATGTGC
>NW_018020695.1:473813-520659 GCF_002006095.1 Pseudomyrmex gracilis
AAAAAAAAAAAAAAAAAAAAAGCATACGCCACGTAGAGCTTCGCACGCGATTATGGAACGTCACACCATCCGACGCACACGTCAAAGTTCCTTGTAAAATCGAAAATGCGATGTTGACTGACGGGCCGATCGTATCGTCAACAATGTGTTAATGATCGACAACAGTATCCGATATCCGGTGGATTATTGACGATATCGAACGATCGATTCCTGTGCATTTATACATTGGCAGCGGAGATATGCCTATCGAGGTGAAACCAGAAAGCTAGCAACGTCCTATGGTGGCCGTGATATATATTTTTCTCGTCGGCGCGGACACATTTTTAATTACGTTGCGCGGGGCCAGTCCGCTTTTTGCGGACCGGGTATGCGTATCTTGTTTCTGGCCGGATTTCCTTTTACCGTGAGCGACCGTTTCTTGCGCGACGCGCACGCTACCCGTGATTATCCACGGCTCGTCATTCATGCCTGATCAATAAGCTACAGTTAATTGCACACGCCGCGGTAGAACGAATTGTACGTCAGAGTTCAGTCGCGAGGGTCCCCCAAGTGGAATACGCTCGTCTCGTTTTAATTAGCGCTACACATCCAATGAATCCGATCTATTTCAAACCAGATTAAGCGGTCGTCGAGCTTTCTTGCGGAATCGGCAGAGAAAGAGAGAGAGAGAGAGAGAGAGAGCTCATTTGAAATGGAAACGAAGTGGCCCAAGGCAATTCCCTTGTGCGTTCCTTTTTTTGAAGCCCTTAAACGCCGCATAAGTAAACGCATTATGTGGCATCCGAGCGAGATCCGAGAATGAGTTCGCTAAACGGAATGATAGAGCGTGTCAGCGAGAGACAGAGAGAGAGAGTCCCGGCCGGGCGATCGCCCGTTTCGATATCTCGTTTATTAACGATACTTGCAAATCACTTTCCGCTTTATTTCTTCGTACTGAGAAATCGCCGTGCTAAAGAGAGTTACAATTTTAACGTCGTTACATCTTGCTTGATTTAACGTGCATAATGGCCGGCTGCGCGCACCGAGCGAGATAGACGCGAGCGCCAATAATCGATCAAAATCACCAGGAGGGGGTATATGTATCGAGAGAGTATCGACCAACAGTCGCGGTAATTAGCGCATCGCTCGCGGTTAATTGAACCGCGTTAGTTCTCTTTTTTTTTTTTCTTCTTTTTTTTCAAACGACCTCTACGTGTGTGTGCGTACTTCTGTTTCTACGTGTTCCCACGAACGCAACTAACTGAATGTCACATCCATCAAGCTAAATTGTAACTTCCGCCGCGACGAGAGGAACCGTCCATTCATTCCCCAAATTGTCCGACTTTTTTTTAGTAATGTAAAATATCACGATAACATCAGGATTATTGTACCAAACTTCCTCGCCGTTCATGCGATTCCCGAACCCCTCGATAATTCCCATCGGATATGTCTTTCGCGGTCGAATTGGTAGTGTGACTGACTCGTCCGGGCGTCGATCGCAAGCGAAAGTCAAATTAAGATGACAATCTTTAACTGCGAGACCACGCTCGACAAATGTGTGTGTGTGTGTATGTGCGCGCGCGCGCGCTTAAGACATCTACTTCTCGGCGCAAAGTCTTCTTCTTCCTTCGTGCATCTCGTGCTGGGATATCGATATTGAAACGTAAAAAAGATTCAATCAGTCGCGAAGTTTCAGCGCCAATCAATCACCCCTTCCCGCCCGGTCCCTCGTCCGTTCGGCTTTAGGACGCGAAAGCTCCCTCGCGCGCGCAGCCCGCACTGGCGCGCCTGATCGCGACGACGACGCTAAAATGGCCGTGTGGGAGAGAGAGGCGGCGAAAGAGAGCGAGAGACCGAGCGAGAGGAGAAGAGGCCGATCCAGAGTGCGAGGAAGACGCGCTGACGGACCACGGGGGTCGAAACGAGAGAGAATCGCGGCCGAGAGAGAAAGAATGACACGGGACCGGGCGCGAGAGCGAGTCGGAGAACGAGCTTTCGGGTGCACGACGGAGTCGACGCACTGGAAGCTCGCCGTGCTTGCGGCGGGAGCTTCAGTAGCCGTTCGTACGTCGACCGGAAAACCTTTCACGTTACCGTCGTCCTTAGACGTGCCATCGTCGGCGAGGGTTCGCAGGGGGGTCCGTGACCCGCGCAACCCTACGTCGATCGCTGCCGATTTTTTCTTTTTTCTTTTTAAGTTTCCGATTTCGAGAGTTTGAGTGAGGACGATACGCACCCGTTACCGTCGCCGACCGCGCGCGAAGCGTTTATTGTTGTAAAAAAATATTGGGAAGGAACCAATTCATCGAGGAATGTACAGTGCAGTGTTTGGATCAATGGATCGACTCCTCCTTCGCGGATCTTACTGGAGCTCGAGAGTGTTGATATAAAAGCGGATCTCTTGAATAAAAGAACGCGTGTATATGAGTGCGTAATCGACGAGATCATATCGGAAACATCATGCCAAGTGCCACGAGATACCGGAACGCGCGTTCTACCCTTTCCGCGTCGCTTCTTTGCCTCTTCGCCGCCGTCACCGGTAAGAATTAAGAGAGAACCGCGTAAACACGGTGGGATTTTGTCTTCGATTTACTGGAGCTTCTTTTCGTTTTCGTTTCAAATCGCAGGTGTAACAGGAGCACGTTCTTCGGAAGATTAAAAAACAAGTACACGAAATAAGAATAATGTGTTTGACTTGTAAGAAAATTTGATCGTCAGGATATATAACTCAGTGTTGTTTGGGCAATTTAAAAACTTATAATTAAAAACTTATTTATCGTCAAAAACAAAGCGGAGGATGTTTTGGATGGGAATTTACTGATCGATAACGCCTTTGTACAAATCGTATCTATTAACGCGCGCGCGGACGAAGAGAGCGATAAAAAAAAAAACCGATAACTTCGACACGGATCTCATTTGAAGCTCGAAGGAATACTTACGAAGAAGCACTTACGTGTATGAGCTCGCGAAGGAAGAAAAAAATCTCGCCGATGCGCATCACACGACACGAGCTTTTACGTACGCGGGAGAGCCAGTTGCCAGCAATCTCACACTACGCTCTTCGCATTCAAACGCAAGGAAAATGTCCGATTTACCGTGAAAATACGTGCGTTTTTCTTCAACAATCGCGCTTGCGATCCTTTTCTCTCGCGAAAATGGAAAATTCGCTGAACGCGTTTTCGTGTCTCGGCTGAGCGATTTCGAGAAAAGCTCCGTTCGAGCGTCGGGACCGAAATCGCGCAGGGCGAGGTGAGGAAGTTGATTTGGAGGACACGAGTTTCTCGGTGTCTTAAACAAAGCGAAGCGCTCGATCCGTTCTCCAAACACGGACCGGATCATGGGTTCTAGGGTTCGGAGTTTGGGGAAAAACGGTTATAGAGTCTCACAGCTGCGCGCTTTCGCTTAAACGAAAACTCCGTATAAAACTACATCCTGGGGTATTGGAAAATCGGAAAGAATGCAGAGAGAGAGAGAGAGCTAGGGGAAACTTTTCTCTTTTCGTCGTTCCGATTTCGAGGTGGATATAACCGACGATGATCGCCGATCCTCTCAAGGTATAAGCGCGCGAGAGATACGCGAATAAGAAAAACCACCGAAGCGAAACATTTTTGATTCGAGTGCGCGAATCCAAGTGAGTCATTGCGATTTCCGTTCTCTTTGTCCGATACAAATACCGATCGACGGACAGGATCAAAGCCTCTTTTGTATCGTCTTAACAAGATAAAATCATGAATATCCGTTTCGAATCAAAAAGACGACGAAATGCGTATCACGTTCGCGCGTTCTCCGGTGCGTGGGTTTCTCGGTCTAAGCTCGCGCGAAACAAAAGGATTTCGATCGCGAGATGTTCGAGATCAAGTGGATGAAAACGGAGGCTAACGAAGCGAATATACGATTTGCGAGAGGATCTAAATGCTTTGTGTCGGCGCGAGTTATCAGGTCGCTCGGAAAGAGTTTTCGAAAAATCGCGGACAATGTGAAGAGCTCTAATGGCGATACGATAAACGACAAAATGGAAGATCTAATTGCTTCTTAAAGTGTTCGAAGAAGACGAAGAAGTGTGTCCCGCGCATAAAACTCGCGGAAAAAAATCGCGAAGAAAAAAAATCATAAAAATCAGTCACTTTGATACAGCGAGTTGCTTTTATATAGTGGGGTTTTTACCTTTTATATTTAATCTATCCTCATTTCGTGGTTTCACTCGTGAAGTTTACATCAACTCGTAAAAGTTCTCTCTCTCTCTCTCTTACATTTTAATGGCTTATTCAATATCGACCTACTTAAGCGAAGGATTTTCTATTATTTAAATATTATCTTCGAAATAACGTAATAATTATTTACACTCGCGCACACTCGAAAGTGATAAATCAATTAAAACGGGATTAATGGAAGTGAAAAGAGAAAAAAAGGGCGGACACCGACCAATCGTACGTGAAGTAAGGCTACCGAACTTAAATTGCAGAGTCAAAAGGAAACACATAAAACTTGCTCTAACTTTGTAATGTAATAAACGTTAATCAAACTATACCAGGTCGCTGGGACCATTTCGCTGCTGAAGTGTGACAGTCGTCGGAACTATAAAGCTACGTAGAAGAAATAATTCTCTTGCAAACTTGCTGAATTTTCTTGCACGCGAGACCGCTTTACGAGTCCGCGAGTCATATTCGTGCGCGCGCGCGCGCGCGCAGGGAGCAGAAAATCGTCCACATTTTAATTTATTCGCTAGTACGGTTCGTTCCTTCCTCTCGGTTATCTCTCTGTAGCTCTATGTAAATCGTGGAAAATCACGTAAGACGAAAAACGCGAACTCCGCATCCCTGACCGAATCTCCGTGAAAATATATATAAGAAAACTCGACACCGGTATATTCTTTTATTCCGGAGATGAATTTTTTGGTCGACCTGGTTTTCGGGAAAGTGAGAGCCAAGCGCGCCCTCCCACTTGATTTAAATCATTACCGAGCCGGTTATTCATTCGCGCCATTTGTCTCGATAACGCGCTCGAGAAAAAATTAATTCTTTTTCCCGCACAAATATCCCGTAAAAATACCCACGTCTCTCCGATATTGATTTGTGCCGACGACGCTCTTAAACATCAATATAACGAACCGAGAAAGGGAAGGTGGATGAACGCGCGAACCCCGCCGCAAAAAGTGCCACGCAAACAGACATCACGATGACCGATCCTGCTTACCTGACGAATATAAGGAAGATTATTCCGTCTATCTTACGCGGTTTTATCGCGATACTCGGCCAATCAGCATATCGCATTATGCGCAGCGCGACGGAATCGCGACGAGACATTTTCATAATCCGATACGTACCAATGACTGTCGTCGATCGTGTGAACATCGACGAGACGGAGAGAACATTGCATAATGCATCGAATCATAATAATTTCGCGATCCGCGACGTTACAAGAAAGATTCGCCCGAAGTGACAATTGTGATTGGAAAAAATTGTGAATTTTTAAAATGTATAACGACATTTTTTTATCAAAAATATTTCTGTAAAATAAAGTAGATAAAATAGATATATATATTGTTACAGTTTTTAAAAATATATATTGTTCGATTCACAAGCGTTTATAGTTTATTTATTAGTTTATGCAGAATCAATACCGAGCAGCTTGTAATCTATTTACGTTGTTGCGTTGAATTAAATGTTCCGCGAAACGATATCCGAATTATATATAGCTCTAATAAACTATAATCCGCTACTTATCGATTTGTTCGAAAATATGCGCAGTAAGTTTTCGTCTTTTTCTCCAAGAAATGTAACTGCAAGTAGGTATCGCGGACTTTTTTCACGCGCGTTGAGTTGAATAATTCGTTTCTAACTGTTAAATAACGAGTGAAAAAACTTAAGCGAAATCGGGCGGAGGAAGAGAAATGCATGAAATGTGGATGAGATATGGATGTTTTCACGTGATTTTAGGAATTTTTATGCCGGAAAAATTCTTGCTTTCTACCGAGCACTGAGAAATAATTCATTTCGCTCGCGTCGGACGTTATCGTATTCCCGATTTGTCGGGCAGCCTCTTGCGTCACATTGCGGCGCGCGCAATCCTCGCGGTGATAACTGTGTGCGGTTTTAATCATTAAAATCGGATCAGGGATGGAAAAAAAAAAAATGTTTCTTTTTCCCGGCGGACGTGTCCCGCGTGTCCGATTTTCGCGGCGGCATAATTAAAGTGTCACGTGAGAAGTAATGTAGATGGGGTGTAAAAAAGTAAGAGAAGAGAGACCGACGTAACGGGGCGCGCGCTCGCCCGCCCGCGTCTTTGTTCTTTGGCGGTGGGGGCGGCGAGGCGGGAACGCGAAGCGGACTTAGCTGTGAGAAATTAAGCAATTAAGCCGCGTATTTTATTACCGGAGATCCGAGGTTCAGCTAGTCTTATGCGATCTCAACCGGTAGTCGGGATTCGCTCGCGATCGTGAGTGCAGAACGTACAGACGCGTTATTAAGATATCATGTAACTGGAAACGGCCGCTTCCGAGGAAGAGAGATAATAGAATGCGCATAGGAAGTCGATAAAAGATAACAAAACAGAAGGCTAGCTTACTGCTTGTTCTCAACGTGCAATTAGAATATGTACAATTAGATTCTTTGAGTTCTGCGCACATGCTTGAGATTATTTATTAATCAATTTCTCTTTGTGACAGATGATACGACTTTATATCAGATGTATGTATCAATTGCAAATTATTTTTTGAAACTGAATTTTAAAAAAACTGTTTAGGAAAATCTGAAGAGAAATGAGGTAAAACTTTATTAATTTTTATAGAAACTCTAATATGATTGCGCTAAATGGCGATACCGTTTTTCTCGGACGGAAAATTATTTTCTCCATTAGGGGCTTAATAAGCATCCCTCGTTCGACGGTTAATATCTGCTTTAATTATCGCATAAATGCAATTTAAACGTGAATGAGCACCGTGGAGCAGTCACGCGCGCTCGCGAGAGAAATGGACGTTCTGCGTAATTTATATCGCACATTTTTTTTGCAAATTATGATGTATACAATTGTCGTATCGTTGGAAATATTTCAGCAATAACGAACACGTGTGTGTTTAGGCATATAATTAGTTAATAATAATTAATTATGTGAAATAAAAAACTATAAACAGAATCAAAAAATTATATCATCATATAAATAAACCTTTCTGCGTAAAATGTTCATCGCGATATATCGTATGCAAATTTTCGTGGACGTAAATACAATGCGCGTAAAGAAAAATGAGAGAAGAATATCGCGAATATAAAGAGAGCTGATGAGAAAATAAGAAAACGAAGTATTCACCAAAGTAAAACAGAAGTTCAAGGCAAGATCTTGCGCGCGGGATTATAATTAGAGCTTATTCTTTAAGAGAATATTGAAGCTTCGATTATTGATAATCTCGTCGAGCGGTGTTTAACATCTTCCTTAATTAAAACACCGTTAATGAGCGTAATGTGAAGAATGAGCTCATTAAATGTATGCAAAACAAACTCAACAGTTTTTGAGGAAGAAAATGAGAGGACGCGGCAAGTATGGGGAAAAAAGAGCGACAAAGAATAAAGAGCAAACAGCGATCATAATTAAATCCTTGTGATTATTAAAGCCTGGAGAAACGATTATTATTAATAAAGTTTTTTGAGTGACGTTTACCTGCATAAAAACATTTCAATTACCATTTACGAGCTCGGTCGTAAAAGATAAATCCATTTTTCGACTGAAATAAATATGCGAGACTATTTAAATTAATTACATATTCTTGAAAAAAAAAAAGTTACTTTCACAAGCGACCGATACGAGATGAGATTCGGTAAAAAAAATTTCTAGTTTGATACTCCGATAATAAATAACACATTAATTCCGACAGTTTTCTAATTTAATTGTTACATAAAAGCACTTCTCGAACATGCCAATAACAAATTCACGTCAAAGATAAAGAAGATAGCTCTTTATCGTTCCACTAACGTACGTTACAAGTTCGCAAACAGGATGTGTGATTAACGATCCGCTTCTCCCTCACGGTCGGTGCAACTTTACAGACGCGTTATCCGATCTCGGAAATCGTTCTTTCTCAGTGACTCTTTGACGTTTTCTAGAAGAGCTTTTGAATTATTTCGCGCAAATTTCCATTTCTTCCTGCACTTATCTTTCGGTTTCTGGAGCATCACGTGCCGCGCATACATCGTTCTCGACCGATATCCTCCGTTCTTATATGTATTTTCGAATTTTTCGAATTTATATGTATTTTCGAATATTTTTGTCTTTTCCGACGCGTTTGTGCAACGCCGGTAAGAGAAGGAAGCGGTCGGAAATATTCATTTTCGCGCGAGCGAAATACAGTCGCGACGCACAATGTGCTCGAACCGATTTATCGCGAGCGCGGCGACGGCAGAAGCAACGGCGATAAGAGAGAGAGCGCGCGTCTCTCTCTCGTAAAATAATACTCCCCCGACCCTCATTATGCGAGAATAACGTTGACGGAAGGAAGGTAGAGAATAACGAAGAAAGTTAGCGTTTGTATTAAACTTTTGATAAAATGCCTTGCAGTGCGCTCGACGGGAACCGACGCGAGCAATTCGCCCCGTCGAAAAGGATCTTCGCTGCCTATCCAAACAAATCGTTCAAAGTGCCGCGACACTGCGTTTCTGCTATTCTTCCGAGAAGTATTCCGCCGCGATTTTGCCGCGAGACGAGCGCGCGCATACACACACACACACACACATACATATACCACGAATGAGTGCTTTAAAACAAGAGATGCAAACTTTTTAGACAAATCCTACTTGTGCGGGAATAAAGATTGAAAAAAAAAATACCCTCTCGAATATGTCAACTCGACGTCTTACTTTATTCTGTCGCTGAAATGATAAACTACAAGATGATGTTTTTCCCATTGAAGTAGAAAGCAAATAAAGAATATAAATAACTTCTAGTTTAAAAAATAATAATATGATTTGTTTTGTGTATTTAAATATATCTTTTAGCGTGACACTTGAATTAAGAAATTAAAAAATTTCACACTTACAAAGGAGGGGATATTTTTTACCTTATGCTCCGGCAATATCGACTCAACCGTCCAAGTCACTGTAGTGTGATTATCGTGAAAGCGGATAAGAGAGACGTGTGGAAAGGGAAGGACGAGTTCGGTCACACGTTGTGTCGAAAGTTCCGTCTCTCTTGGGAATCTCGAGATTTTAGAGGATTTGGATGGCTCGGCGATCGTTACGACGCTATTATCGCGACTGGGACGAGCGAAGCCGAGAATTCATAAATAAATATAAACCGCGACCGTGCCGAACCGATAAGTGACCGGGATGAGGATCTCTCACCGGCGACGTTTCTCCACCTTCCCCCCCAAGTGCTCCGGAGTTGAGGAGACGTCGCAAGAGAACAGCGACGGGAGAGAGAGACGGGATTGTAACAGAGGGTAACTTCGAGTGTCATAACCTCGATAAGCCCTTGCTGATTCCTACGGAACTTTAGCCACATTTGAAAGGAAATCGCCGGGATTACCATTACTTCCGGCTGAAATCCTTTTCTCAAACAGTGATATCACTCCATCATCTCCGAACAAAAGACAAAAAAAAAAGAGAGATGAGAGGAAAGAAGGAGAGAGAGAGAGAAAGAGAAGTCAAAATGAAAATTGGCTCTACGAATAATCCACTTCAATTTGCAGTAAACTATTTTGCGAGCAAAGGTCGTGTGATTGAAAACTGGCGGAATATGTTAAATCGAGATCGGAAGATTCCATAAGTCACGTGTCTGGTAGCTTGTTATTTAATAAAACGTGAATGAATTGATTGTCGCTCGTCAGAAACGGTCGAATAAAAGGTCGAGGAAAATAAGCGCGTTTTATTTGTTTTGAACGAATAAAATGATTGTCGCTCGTCAGGATTAAACAGCGCTTGTTATCCTTGATTATAGTATTTGCGCGATGCAGACACAGTAAATGGATTTACGTAGGTAGGTACACGAAACCTCTGTGTACACAAAAAAAGCGCTCGCTAAACGATTTTATCGATTAATGCTTAAGCTACTGTAATTAATTTCAAATGCGCGTTTCGTTTTTTTTTTGCCGACGTAATTTTCGAGAAAACAATCCGTGCGACATTAAATTTTTTGCATTTAAAAACAAAGTTGCGGAATTGAAAGATAATATCGAACTCGCGCGCGCGCGCGCGTTCGTTTCCCGGTTTATAAATGAGATCGCGCAAGAATGTTGAGTGTTACTCCGACGTAATGATATAGCTCACAACCAGTCGCAGAAATGATGAAGATGCGGAAACGGATGGAGAGGGCAGAATCGGGGAAATAAGAACGCGATAACTGCTGAACGGGCGACCGACGCAGACGCTGTTTGTTTAGAGAACACAGAGAGGAAAGCTCGGGACGAGAGAGAAGCAACGGTCGTTTTTCACGAGTTGCTCTTTACGTTATCAGTTGTGCCATCTCGCTTAACCTTGTGTTCTTCTATCTTTTTTCCTTCTTTTTTACGACCAGTCGTTACGTTAACTGGCGTAAAAAAATGGTTGCACTTGTAAAGCACGTATTTTTGCGCGCTCTCTTCGCATTTTCCCTTTAATTAACTGAACACAAGAAGGTCTGCAAGCAACAGATATAGTAAAAGAAGATCTGTCTTCAAAAAAATTTACTATTTTTATAATATTTCTCAAAATTTCTATTGAGAAAGATTGTATCACTTCGTACTTCGGGATTTGAAATTGTCAAAGAAGCGAATATGAAAGACGTGTTCTTTGGCGAGTATTTTCCTTGTGTTTTCAAAGACGCGAAGAAACTGCGAAGTTGCAAAATAACAACATAACCATCGTGAACCACGTTCAGCTCGGCAATATGCCCGTAATGCCTCATCATCGCGCGTCGTTAAGCGTCGACGACGCGGCGCTCTCTCTCTCTCTCTCTCTTTCTCTCTTTCTGTCTCTTTCTCTCTCTTCGAGTCATTGGACGCATCTTCGCGCGCGCAATCGATGCAGCTGAAATAAATTCTGACCCCGGCTCTAAAACTCCGGCTGCAAACGACGAGGACGATTCTCTGTCGCCGGCGCCTAGTTCCGCGATAAAACTCGAAATCTCTATTCATCGCGTATAACAGGGAGAACGCGTCGACTCTATCCTTTCTCCCCTGTCCCTTCGGTCCCTCTTTTCGTCCTCTCTTTCGCCGAGTCTGCCATTGTATCGGAATCGTCGGGAATCCGTCTGTCGCGATTGTCAAATTTACCTGATTGCAAATCGATATCGGATTACGACGGCGCGCAGCGAACCGTTCGAATCGCCGGGTTGCCACCCCGACGACGATTCCTACCTCCGCAACGATACATTTGACGTTGATCAACGTGGCGGCAGCGTTTCCGTCTCACAACGGTGGTTAGTTTTATCGACGGAAATCGGACGCAGGCGACTCGACGTACGTACCTCGGTCTCTTTCGCGCGTCATAACGATAAATATTGGCGTTAGAAGAGAAATAGATAGGTCGATTTCAGAGAAACTCTTTTCGATGTTTCCGCGCGAGAACCGAACAAAAAATAATTTCGATTTACACATCTCGATGCGCGAAAATTATTTTTAGGTATTTTTAGGTACTTTTGCTGAAATTCAGAAACGTTTCGCGCTGTTTCTTGCGAATTAAAAAAAAAAAAAAAAGAAAAAAAAACAAAATTATTAAAATACTGCAACGCATCGCGATATATGAAAGCGCGTGCAACGAAAAATAAAAGAGTTCGTATAATTTTTTAATTTAAGTATTTTTAATACGAAGCTCTGAGTGCGCGTTGGGGATGAGAGAGGATTACATAGAAATGCGGTACACCAGGGAACCCTTATGGATTTAGCAGCTTTGCGAATGCAAAAATTCACTAGCGGAATATAAAATTCTTGAGAGAAATTTGTGTCGAGGAAAATATA
The DNA here is from genome assembly GCF_002006095.1 of Pseudomyrmex gracilis. Lineage (NCBI taxonomy): Eukaryota > Metazoa > Arthropoda > Insecta > Hymenoptera > Formicidae > Pseudomyrmex > Pseudomyrmex gracilis. The sequence goes on from NW_018020695.1 coordinate 485,710, forward strand.
TACATATTCGCGCATTTATTTTGTATGTATTAAAATAAATATTTATCGTAAGTGTGTGTGTGTGTGTGTGTGTATGAGATCTCGACCTAGCGCAGTCACGAAAATTTTTGGACAACGCAAACAAAGACCCGTACGTATATTTTGTTTTTGTTTTGTTTTTATAATTGGCTGGCAAGCAAATGGTTTCGTTCTCTTTCGTGAAAATTTAACACAGCGCGTACAAATTAATGTAATAAATAAAATATTATTTGATACGCGGTTAAAACATGTCAGGTGCAACGAACAACAAACGCTGTGTATGTTGCTACTCTTGCAACATACATAGGTTGCATACGCGCAATGGTTAAACACCGCTGAGTTTTCAACCGTGTGTGAAAAAGAAACACGAAAATTTCAGTCTTCGGTGTGTTTTTCACTGTATCGGGTTTATCCTATATATCGCAGTTTTTGATACTCGAATTCCATTACACGCTACATCCCGATTTTTACGACTGCGCTATATGTAACGATTCTTCCGGGACGCCAGTAACATCGTGTGAGATTTCATGTTTACGAGTCCGAGTTTACGTTGCGCAAGTATCTTTCCACCGATCCCCGTTTTCTAATAAACATGATACGATACGATATTAAATTCGAGATCTTTAGACGTGCTGTCTCCTCTCTTTTACGACACGCGATAAATTCTTTCGTGTCAATTAAACGTCAGCTCACAGGTGAGTACTGTGTGATGCAATAAATAGCAAGTCAATATATTTGTATTTTGACGTTTATACGCGACTGTCAGTACATGATGTGTGAAATGTTAAAAGAAATTTGATTTATTATGTTGCAGACAAGTACACAATTAAAATTAACTAAGATGTGTTTCTGGAACAAAATAATAAAATTACATATTAAATTGAACAAGAACAATTTAATATGTCATTTTATTATTTGTTCCATTCTTTTACGCGAATTTTACATGCAAATCCTGCACGATAACCATTTTCTAGTAAAATCGATAGTTGAATTTCTCCCCAGCGACATATGAGCTTATGTCGTAATTATCGGTTAAATATATAACCAATCCCTTAGGACGCGGTAATAGTTGATGAACAATGTCACGAGGGATTGATACAAACTAATCAGAGCTAAATAATTCATTAACCATCCGGTCAGGAGAAAAGCATTATCTTCTTTTTGTATAAAATGTTTATTTCGGAACAAAAAGTAATCGGCAAAATGCACACATCACGTGTGGCGCATGAAAATCTACATTTTTATTCGTGTAAACGTCATTCATTTTCCGTGAAAAACATTTTAACTAAAAAACACTCTATTTCGTTTGACAAAAAAAAAACACCGATATCGTTGCTATATAAACACCGATTTAATGTTGTACGTTTTTATTTTTAAATGCATGGAATGAAAGCGCGGTTTATAATGCAATATTAATTCATCGTACGAATATTTAATATAAAATGATAAATCGCATTTGAGATATTCTATTTTTGATGAAACTTTAACCACATAGCGCACGTTAATCTAGATGCGTTCTCTTCGATATTTGTTCGAGATATTTAGACGTAAACATACCAGTCAGTTTGGTATCCGATAAGGCGGACGATTTCAGGAAATGCCATTCAGAGGAGGAAAGCTCGCCTGCGAATGTAATGTGCTGTTCGTATCTATCAAATGTCCATCAGCCGAACGTAATACCGCCCATTGTATACGTAAAGCTCAATCTACGATCACCGTTGAGTCCTTCCAGTCGTGCCGAGGAAGGGGGCTCGTGTAGTTACACGAATTTCTCTCGCGACGCAAATCCTTGCTTTGGAACTTCAATCGCTGGACGTTGATACAGGAAATCCACTTGCGAGAGCTTCAGTGACTTTTGATATGTGTGCGAGTAAAATACAGGCGGTTTAGAATTTCAACTCTGTTTTCTCTCTCCTTCTTTCTCTCTCTCTCTCTTTCTCTCTCATTCTCTCTCATTCTCTTTGTGCGTGCACATCTATATCCGATAAGTTAAATTACGGAGAGAGGGTTGAGACGTATAAGTTTACTGGCAACAATATATGTGTCGAGGATTGGACCGGCAGATAAAGTTACATAGAACCGTTCCGTTCGCTGCACACTTGCTTTAACGCGCGTACGCGGAAACATCTGAAAATTTTCACTGTTAATCATCCGCCTGTGTTTACACGTTATTACTGTGTTTACTGCTCGCGGTGTATATCGATATTTCAGCTGTCGGATGAGCTTACGCGATTTTTGTCGCTCGTGCGTGCGCCGCGACACGACTTACCAACGACACAACGCACAACTGAAAAATACAGCGAAACGACTAGTAATCAATGCCAGCTTTTCATGAATTTGTTAAAGTCGTATTTTTTTTTATGGAGTAAAAAGCTAATCCGCGGCAGAAAAAACTAATTATACTAATTACCTAATTATATTAGCTGGAATAGCGCTCATTAAATGTATAATAAAATAATATGTGAAATTTTTGTATGTTTTGTTCTTGTAATAAAAAAATTAAACGCTCCGTGTACTTTTATATTAAAATATTAAAATAACGTACATTTTGCGTGACGTACATTTAATATAAAACACAATCTCATAACTTTAATTAAACGTCGATGAGTGACACGTTAATTAGTGTTAAAAACAGAAGCCGACTTGTCTGTGATGAAATAATCTTGTATAGGTAAGTTTAATCATTACGATTGATGGCACGTACGAAAGATAACGACATCCATATTGCCAGTTAAATGTCAGAAGGTTGCCGGGTTCGAGTTGCGACCGGCATCTAAATATCGGGCACAACAGCAACGTGAGAACGGTTACTCAATTACAGGATCAAACAGCGCAAGCCGCCGTCGCTCTAAATCACAATCAAGTCTATATCGTGGTTGTGTGTAGAGTATAGCGCGGCGCATGAAAGAGGGATGTTATAGAGCCCCGGCTACTTCAAGTTAAGCCATTTTTCGCTAAACCAGTTTACGGTGTCAAACTTTTCGCCGAGGGTTGCGCCAAATCGAGACGTGTCCGGGATCAATATCGGGAGCGGCTCTCTCTCTCTCTCTTTTTCTCTCTCTCTCTCTCTCTCTCTCTCTCTCTCTCTCTCGGTAGAAGTCAAGAGCTATGTTCGAAACAATCGTCGTCAATGCCAGTTAACCTATTATCGTCTTTTCATTTTCCACTCTCTCAAGTGATGAAAGAAACAATGTTCTCATCATTCTTAAAATACTGCAAAAATAAAATATTCAGTAATTTGTATAATTTAATCGATTTGTTTTGATTACCCGTGAAAAAATGGAAAATGTGTGATCATGTGGGATTATATATAGATTGAGTATTTTATATAATCATATAAGATTTTATATGAGTCGGATGTGATTTCGTGTGATCATGTAAAATCAAATCCAAAATTTGGCGCAATCTGATCACTTATATATAATCTTATATGATCATATGTTTGTATTTTTTCTCGGGTACATATTTCCCCTTTTTATACAGAAATTCCTTTTTGTATTCCTTCTTGTAAGTAAAAAGAGCATCGAATTTTAAATGTCACAATGATGTCTACGAAGTCAATTTTTTTTTATGGCTTTGAATTATGAAAACCAAGAAATATGTCTGTAGTTACATAAAATATGTAAACTTGAGGTAGACAATGTTCTTCTATATATATGTATATATATATATAAGAAAAAATGCAAAAAATGGGGAAAAATCTATCTGAAACTTTTTATAATTACATTTTTTATTTATTAAAAAATTCCAGTGTTTTTCTCTTTGCGAACAACGACGCTTCGCGAATAGAAAAATTTATTTGTTATATTGATGCACAAACCGCGCGAATGCAATACCAACAAGTGCATAACGCAATACATAACAGTATATTCTGAAGGAAGTGAGTATTGCGCGGTTATATCGCGCGCACGAAACATTAGATAACGTTTTCCGGGAAAGAAAGAGGGTGCGAAATGTCTCGCTCAGGTGCAACAACGTAGCTCGTGTAAATTCCGCATTTCCGTGACGAAGCAGTCGGTGCTGAGCGAAGAATGATGAGCCGCAGATCGGCAATTCCGGCGGGCTAATCCTCGGAAACGAGTTTCTGGAGTCGTATAGAAGCGCGCCTACGCTTCTCGTATGTTCCCATAATATATGACGCATGATCGCGAAGAGGATGACGTTTAAAGTGATCGAACGGCTGGGCTCGTAAGTCGCTGATGAAAATTCATGAATATAGCGCAGCAATACCTTCGTGGACACGCGATTTTGCTCGCGCTAGACGACATTAACGACAAAGGAAATCGCGACCGGGAATAATTAGACTCTTACGAATAATTAGAACGAAGAAAAAATGAATTTATGCTAGGATCGCTGATGAAAATTCATAGCGGCGTTCTGTGTTTATTCCTACAAATGATCCGCCGACAAAATAAATCGGACGGATATAAGTATAATCCCGCGGTATTGTTGATTGTAAAAATTATTGGCGTGAGCGAACGCGTTTCCTCGCACGCTGATGAAAATTCATGGCGCGCGAGTTATATTGCGGTTTTATTCATGCGGATGCAGGGCATTAGACACGTTTGTATATTTTCCAAGGAAGCTCCAACGCGCGTAAAACCGATTTGTTTCTCGAAACGCCATCGTGTGGCGTTCGTTTAAAAATTATTTTTCATAAAATTTTTTTTTAGATGAAATTAAATATTGTTAATTATCTTCAAAAATACATTGCGGTCTCATCGCGCGCCGAAAAAGAGAGAAGTCTTGTTTATATAGAGAATTTTATTTCACAAATTTTCTGTAACACAATTATATAACAAAGACTCTTTTGAAAGCTAGCAAAAAAATGTGTGTTTTTCTTTTGACATACCTAGTTAAATTTACGTGTGACATGCTACAAAAAATGGCATGCTACAAAATCACGCTAACTGCGTTGACAGGAATTTATTTTCTCTCTTTTTAGGATATTTTTGTTTTTTTTTATTTTTATTTTCGAGAAACATAATACGCGGTTTCATTGAACGCATTAACGTTTCAGCCTGCAGTTGACTTATAATAGCGGTGTCATGACTTTGTCGTTCGAACTTCCCGTATTCAAACCATAGAAATTAGCTGCAAGCGAAGTCGCTTCGTAAAAGTCATCACGAGCTAGTGTCCCCATTTCCGTCTTGAATAATCGCGGCCTCTTGCGCGCTTCCCAAGGTGCTCGACAAACCGAGCTTGTCGTTTGAAATTGAAAAGCTCATTTTTTTTTTTTTTTTTTTTTTATAGGAACGACGCGAGACGACCAAAAAAAAAAACCCGCGGAATAGCTGTGTATTTAGCTTCTCGCCGCGTTTTACAATAACGCGCGGCAGAAAACGAACCTCGCAATTTACTCCAATGATCCTCAACATACTAAACCGACGTCGAGATTGTGCGACGTTTTTTTTATTTTTCTTATAATACTTGTCTTTTCTTTACGAATGTAATTATGTATTCATGACAGAATAAAAAGAAAGCTTTCGCGCAAATTATTACAAAGTACATAATCACGAAGTCTATTAATTTCTATACTTACGTACACACACAACTCCCATCGCGCAACTCTGTGCGGTAGTCGGTCATTTTGTTCCTTTCAACTGTATTTTGCTCAAGTTATTGTGCAAGCGAACAAAGAAGACTTGGAGGCTGAAAAGATCGAAAAGCTGCTCGCTTACAACAACTCGTGTTTGACGATATGTTTGCGATTAAAACAAAACACACAGCGAAACTTAGTTTTTTTTCTCCGTCACATATCTCAAAATCTATTTAAAATTTTTTTCAACGTTTTACGTCGCGTCAAACTATTCATGCGCATGAAAAAAAAAAAAAAAAAAAATTCGACGCAATATTCAAATCATTTCATATTTTTTTTTCTTTTCTACAGCGACAAACAAGTAAAAGCTAAAAAATCGTTGCTTTGTTTATAATAAACATTCACATTTATCAAACTGCGCGAATGTATATAGACGTGAACTATTTTTGCTGCCACGTCACGTTTATTAGAAAATAGATCGAAAGAAAACGCGGGTTAAAAACATCAATCTGGATTTCGTTGTGTGTTCATGTGATAGTCGTCGTTTAGGACAATGGCTACGCCGCGACAGCGAGCTCAAACCGATATTTGATTTGCTCAAACCAATTCGTTTGCCATTGTGCCGCGGCGGAAATATCGCCTCCTGCATGGAAATGATAAAAAGAGAACTATCAAGGCGTTACAGTATGTTTTTCTCTGCAGAAAGTGTTCTAAAACCTCTGAGAATGGTCTGAAATATTATTTCCAATGACAGAATCAAAGCTTTCAACTCGTAATTACTTAAAATTTTTGCGCACATTATTTTACATCGCTTTCTTCTAAAGCAATTATAGTAAAATTCCATTTAATACGAATGTCCGAAAATAATACATAAAACTATAAAAACACAACTTTATGAAAATGCGCATTTTGTTTACTGGAAGAAACATGTGTTAATTTAAAAAAATAATTTCTCTTGCATATCGCACGTAGCTTGTTAAAATAAATTTAAATGGTAGCTTTGCATTGCGCTCGTTATACATTTTTTCACTCTTGTTTTATTAAACAGTAAAAATTTCTTTTATATAAAAACCATGCTAGCGCGTAAAGAAAAACACATTCGAAAACGTGAGCGCGTGTATGAAAGTACATCGTGTGTGTGTGTACGCGCAAAAATTCATTCCGACATGTATGTGGCGACGCGGCTACAAAATTTCGTTTTCGATCCACTCCGCGGTCCTGCAGGAAAGGATTACGGGCAACAGTGCCTTTGTCTCTCAACATATTGTCTACGACACAGAAAACAAAATAGAGTTTTGCTCTACGTCGAGGCGATGCGTTCTCGAGCTCGAGATCGTCCAGCCAGAGATGTTCGGCGCGCCCATTTTCAAACCACGGATATAGGTAGCGAGAGAGGACGGAGAGAGAGCCCGTCATAAAAGTCATCATCCACCCCTGCAGCAGCCGCCGTCGGCCATCCTGCCTCTTATCCTGCCTCCCGTTTTCCTTTCCGACGATCTTGACGGGTAAAGCGGAACGTGCAGTTTAAAGATGAAACTCGACTAAAGTGAATCGACCGCGAGCGCTCCAAAGCTGAAAAGCTGCTACTGCTGCTTCAACAAGAGCAGCACCGGCATCGTCGACGACGTCGTCGTCGTCGTCGCCGCTGCTGCAGCGAACCGTGCCTCTACAGCCCGTCCGTAATTTTCTACTGTTTGCTGGATGTGCACGGAGGCAATGAATACAGACGGCCGCGCGCGTAGCTATTCGCTCGCCCCGGCGAGTAATAAAGTACTTGACCGCGGTAAAAGAGGCCATTTTTCCTTTTACCTGTTTGCACTTCATTATTTCGCGGCACCTCGCGCACCACGACAACGACGACTAACCAGGTGCGACTGCGAAATAATGTCTGTATCTACGTGAAGTTAACACTCAACGGTTTGTTTTTTTTTTTTTTTTTTAATCCCCGCGTTTTCGCAACAATGCGCGCATTGTAAAATTTATGCAATTAAAGCGCGGATCCCCTCGTGTTGACGTAGCAGTTCGGCCATTGTGTTTACTTTGAAGATGAAAAGCAGATATTGACCGTGCAACTGTTGCAACTACGTAATGTAATACCGGCCTCTCTCTTTATCTTTTTCACTCTCTCTCTTTCTCTCCGCACCCAATATAGTATAACAACGAGCTTCGAACAAAGGAACAAAATACAAAGAAACAAAAGAGAACTTTAATTAAACACTTCGAATTTGCGTAATAATTGATGCTCAGATAACTTGTGTTTCAGTAGATTATTTTATCACGTGACCGCCAATTCTAGCAAAGGTTGTTTGTTTTTATTTTCCATCAATACCAACAGAAGCGTATTTACAACGCTTTTTCGCGGTCGACGAATTGAATATATCGCTTACCGACGACTTAAATGCCGTAATACTCGTAAGTGGAAAACGTGTCCCGACGTATGAGATTAGTAACCGCGTGTGCATCGTCGACGAGGAAGGGTTACCAATATAATTACGTAGACTCTCTCTCGGGCCCGCCAACGGAAACTCGTTCTGACAATTTTCAATTTCCTCACGAGTATACTTCGCCCTCGCACAAGTCTTACGTACACGACTCGCTGCTTACATTCGCGTAAGTGCGTGGCGCAGGAACGTGGTTAGCTCTTTTGCGACCTTCATACCGCAAACTTCCGCAGTGCAGCGCGCGCGCGGACCTTGTGCATTCGTCTACTTCGTTATGTAATCGCGACCGACGAATGCAATCATGCGCTCGGACGCCACGGCTCCACTTCAAAGAGGCAGAAAATTAAGGAGGAGACATACGTTTCCTTGTTACAAAGCTGCAACGGAAATTCTGTACGTGCATACGCCCGGCCTGCTTAGGAGGTACAACTATTGACAGTGCGCGCGCGCGCGCGCGCGTTTCTAATTACCCGAATGACTGTGCTGAAAGGATTGCGGTGATTAAGGGTTTATTTTGAGAAAAATTAATTTTTGTGCAACGTACATTAATATTGTAAACTGACGTCGAAAATTATGAAATCCTATATCAAGGTAGGGTAGAAGGTAGGGTGGTTTGACACATTCTTATATATTGCAGTTTATAAAACTTCGGGGAAAAATTTAGAAAAGTTATATTGTAATTCTTGGCTCATTCAATATAAATGCGGTAGAACTGATTTTAAATCCTTAAAGTTTTGCGCTAATGAAACTCAAATAACTGCAGCGTAATTTCTCATTACTTTCAACTGTACTCTTCACCGTTATATCTATCTAATATTATCTTTCTGCTTTATTTCACTAACGGTTTCACTAACAACGATAAGTACCCGAGTGGTTATTTGCCAAATGACTTTCCTTGTTCGCATCCAAAAAAAGATAAAGCGTATTATTCCTCTCTCCATGTTATTTCTATAATATATTTTCCAACATAATACATAGTTTTTTTTTTCTCAATTATATAAATGTCGAAACTTTAATTGAAAAATCTATCTTCTCTCAATGTGAAAAGTTATTTGCTCTGTTTTAATTAATAATCATTGAAAATTGAAATTATTAATAATTGAAAAATATTAAACTTCAAAAGTACGATATACTCGAGAAAAGCTTTCATTGAGTAGAGATTTGTTTGATTACTCACCCATGTTCAAATATGTATTTAATGCGCAAAAACTTCTTTTCTATCCAAATTTCAAACAAAGAAAACGAGTTAAAAAGTTACTTAAACAATTTTAAACAGCCGGTTTGCGAAAATCTGTTTGCTAACGGTAACTCGTACGTGAAAATTCTACATAGAAATTCTTAACTTTTTCATTGTCGTTCAATTTAATTAATTTCGTAAGCTAAAGTCACACACAAGTCTTATAATGGAACAAAAATCTAGTTTCGAAACTCTTGAAATAATTCATTGATATCCGAGATTAATATCTCGCCAACGACAATGCTGTTTGATTTCATGCATTTTCGCGGTGGATTAACCGCAACCGCGTCGACGAGTAAAAAAGAGACAATTTGATGGGGGGAAAAAAAAAAAAAAAAACACGACTCTCACGATATGTGATTATATACGAGCGTGAAGAAAGGAGCTCGCGACGGCATCCGAAGCGAAAGCAATCGCGTTTAGATGGCAACGCGTGGCGAACGATCGCATCGTCCTAATTTCGCGCGGCAATTAAACATTATTTCGTCGGTCATGCTGCCGGCAAGGAAACAGCTCGGTCAGAGAAGCTCGCACAATGTGTATTGCGCGCTGTCGCCTTTTTTTTTCCCCCCCGTTACCTTTCCGTCCGACAGATTTCGGACGGTCTCTCAACCGAAACGAAATCGACGGCGCCGCGTTTCAATTAAAGTTCTCTCGCGCGCGACACGCGTTCGCGTGGCAAAGTAATGATTAATCACCTCACGCTGCGCGCATCGGTTCGATTCCCGCGAACGACTTTTCCAAAAGTTTCATCGCGACGAACAAATTCCGTTTCAGAGAGGATTGAAACACGACGAGAGCGTAAAGATAAAGCAAGTACTGTTGACAAAGTAATTAAATAAACAATACAAGCTGCACGCGTTGCGAATATAAAAACATATTAAAAGTAAAGATTGACATAGTGATATATATATATATATGTATAATATAAATCGTGACGCGAAAAACATTAATGCGAGAAACACTTTTACCTCGTCTGTTTATATTTCCGATGACAATCGAAAGTTTTCTGTAAATCTGTTTGCGGAAATGCGGGTTTGCCACGCGAGCATTGTGGTTACACAAGTATAGTATTTGAACTTTATAAATAATAATCCGCGCGAATACAGTAACCGGAATATCCGCGATGTGGTATGCGCGTTCAAATGTATAACTGTATTAATTAATAAAGTTGGCACCTAATAATTTTGGTATGAACAGATAATTTTTAATTAACAATGTTGTGCTCGCGGTTCACGCATTTTCCATTTAGTTTCTCGTTATAATTAATATCGAAATGATGGTGGTGTCTCTTTATAAGATTCTCATTTATGCATTACCAGGTATTGTAAACCGGTCACAATGGTTTGAAATGGATCGCACAACATTAAAAATACTCGATCCATATACATATATAAATACATTATGAGTTTATATAAATATTATAAATAAATCATTTCGACATTATTTCGATTTAGTTGAAATTTTACGAAAATGTTTTTAGACCGCGTGTTTATGTCACCTTTTTCCGTATCTATGGGGGGGGGGGTGTTCGTGTGTGTAATATGTGAGAATACATTAAAAGGATTTTAAAATAATACGAGTTAATGCGTGTTCAGCTAGTGTGTGAAAAAATAATAAAGCACACAATTTGCATTTCGTTTTCAATGGAAAATCAAGAGAGGAAATTTTCGAGGCTTTTTCGGGATATGACGAGATCGTAAAAGCTGCGAGGCGCGTTAACTATGCGCTTAATCGTGTTCTTCGTCACGCCATCGTTCAAATTCCACGAGGTCGCGGGTATTTTGTGCGCTTCGAATTAATTCTGTCACAGATCGGACGTGAATTGCTCAAAGACAATTTCAAACGTTATTTTGTAATACACACGTACACACGGAGAAACTATTCGAGAGCAATTTAAATTCTCGCTTGACAAATTTGAATTACTTTTGCCGAGTCGTCGTCGTATCGAGTGTTTGCGCTGAGCATTTCACGGTGCATGATCCCTTTTCGCATAAAGTAATCTATTTACTACGCGCTGCTTTTGCGCTTGATGCTCCAAAGTGCAATATTTCATAAAGTACTGTTCGCGCAGTACTATCTCAAACATCTCGTTATTAAAAGGGCTTTAGACGTGTAGTTGCGCGTTTTTAGAAAGTAATTTTTGTTTGTCACGAATATACTTTTCGGATGAAGTGTCATCTACGCGGAAGCAAAACTAGCGGGAAGAAAAGAAGCCGAGACTCGTCAGCCGAAAATTACAGAGCGCGGACACAATTGTTCGTCATTATTACGCACAAAACTGTACGGGACTCGTAAGTTGCGTCAGCACAGAGAGAACAAAAGGAATCCTAACCGTTAAATTGGTTAATTCTCTCCTTCAAAATTAAAGCCGTAAATGACTTTCAAAATGAATTCCTTAAAATGACAAGTACAGGACGGCGCGCGCATTATATCGACGGTGAAATTATCTCTCGAGAGACTTATTCGCGATGTTCGCGTTATTAATTCTCGCATTGGCTATTTAGTAACGAGGACGAGACATTGTGTCCTAAAAACTCGCAAAGTGAACGCAAGCGGCGCACTTTCGTTGCGCGCGCAGAGCGTCACGAAGCGTGGGTAACCGGAATCCCGAAGAATGCGCGGGTGATTACCGGGGCTCATTAAAGCGGGAGGCCCCCGCGGAACAGTCCCGAGTCAGAACGCGAGAGGAGAACTATGAACCGCGCGAAACGATAAATTAAGAGTTCTAAAGGAGAGAGAAAGAGAGAGATCTAAAGACCAGGAAGTTCCTGTACAACCCGCTTCGAAATGCGGAACCGACGATGCGCGCCGCGTATAATATATATATCGGGGGATATCGGGACCGCGCGACAGAAAAACGTGGACGCGACTCCGCAATGGAACGTGGAACAAAATCATTAGGCCGGGACGCGCACGGTAATCGAAAGAAGTTACATCCATCGTCTACGGCCGGCTCTTTTTAATTTCGCTTCTGTCTGTGACGTCTCCGCTTTGGAGAAACCGACGGATTTCTTCCCGCGAGAGAGACGAATGTCTCTCGCGTCTAATATCGTGTAAGTTGCGCGGAGAAGAAAGTTTACTGTGTGTGCGTTTGTCGCGGTTATTACCGACAACGGCGCCGCTAATTGCGCGGTTTTAGTTGAATAATGTCACTTGAGGATTGCGAGTATATAACATTGGAAGTCGTTATGTCGAATGTAAATATATTTGTATCTGAATTAATTTTGACAAATATTTTTTATCGAAAAACCAATCGACAAATGACATATCACAGAAAATTTAAAAAATTACATCAATACAGCGCTTGAACTGGGAAGATTTTTTTAAAGTTTTTGCGTCCGCAAACAGAAAAGTAATTATTTGTTTGTTGAAACTACACGCGCGAAAATTTACCGGTGAGAAACTTCGTGTCGAAAAATAGTTTCGTTAGCGAGAAGCAAAACGATTTTTTTTCAGCAAACGCGCGTACCTAATAAAAATTTGCGAGAAAAGCACTGCGCGACTGTGAGAATGAAAATCATAAAGTTTTCCTTAACAAAAAGACAATCACGTAAAAAATTTGATTTAGAAAAATACTGCGTTTGGAAAAAAATATATTTACTGTTCTGTACATCTGAAAATTCTGCGCTTTACGACTCTCGATACTTCGAACACAGCTTTGGCTGTGAAAATCAGATTGAATCTGACGAGCTTTGAAATTCACTTTTCTCCTCTCCATTTCCTGGATATAACGATCCCTCGATTAGATTGGTCGAACGCGATGCGCGCCGATTGGCCGGAGCGCGAGCGTCTACGCGATCGAGGCTGGCGAGCTGTAAAATAATTTCGCATAATAGCAAAAACGCAGAGCTGACACGTTCGTTAGCAGAGTAAGTGACCCGTGGAACATGCGGCGTATCTGGCCGTACGAAAGTCAAAACGCCTCTGTTTCGTGTATCCAACACGCAATTAGCCTAATAGAGGCGTAATTGAAGCAAGGAAATCTCGAACCTCGCTCATTTATCCACGACCTATCTCGCGCGTACATACATCGCTCCGCTTATCAGGCAACCGTCCAAGTTTCCGAAAATGGTCTCTCAGTTCGGAGATTTCATATTTATTCCTCTCGGTGATGACTCGGTGACTTTTAAATACATTTTCAATAAAAAAAAAAGACTCCTGGCCGAGGAGTTTTTTTCGCAATATTTTAAAAATTAGTTAGGGGGGTATTCGGGGTCTCTCATATGTGTGATGCAAATCCAACATCCCGTATGAATTTAACAATTGAGATTTCAATTCAAAAAACACTCACTTGTAAAAATTTACAAGTTGAAGTCGTTACATGTGTATATATATATGTATATACACGCACAGTTTCCGCTCAAACATCCTGCGAATGGCTCGTAAGGCCTTATATATTTCTTGTTATTGAGAAAAAAAAGGTGGAGAAAAATTTTCTACCCTAAAATTATTCAACTGAAATTATACCGTAAACCCTCATCGATCAATCTGTTTTGCGATATGAAAAATCATGCTTTTGCAATCTCGTCAATTCGCGGAGAGGCGAGAGAATCGTACGATACGTTAAATTACTTTCTCCGTTATTAGATACGTGAAAAAAAACAAAAAAAAAAAAAAATCACCGAGTCATTCCTTCAAACGGATAACAAACGAGTCGACGCGCATTCCTGTGACACGATTTTTCCTCGCGATGAAATAGACCATTGATCGAATACGTTGATAAGAATTTGTACAACACGGCTCCCACGTGAATACGCGCGCAGAAATTACTTCACGGATTTGAGACCTCCATGCGCGTGGTAAATTAAGCGCGCGCCGTGAACATGTCCTCTCGAGCGGAGTGACGATTGGCGGCGCGTACACGGCGTTTCAGACGAGTTTACGGTTTGAGGCCGCGTGTGGAAGTGTGGTTCAACAATCATGAAAGGTGAGAAGAGTCGCGGTGAGAGGGAAAGAGACGAAACATGAGAATACAAGTTCATTGTTGGCCACGTAGAGACCGCGCGCGCGCGCGAGAAGGAGACGCGGCGTATAAGGAGATTGCACCTTATCCCCCCACCCCGTGCGGCGCCGCGGCTTGTCAGTATAATGCGCGCCTATTGTTGCACTCGCTTCCTCATAACATCGTGTGTGTACACGAACCGGAGGATGCGTGTCCTTCTTTTTGCTGTGCATTCCTATTGCCGTATACGCCCGCGATATAACGCGAGGCCCACGCGAGCCCGAGAGCGAGCGTGGAACGAAGCGCATTTTCCTCTCGTTTCCGTCTCTATCCGCGCCTATCATCTCGATATCAAACGCCGCGTTCATGTTCGTTCGAATACACATAAAGATGAGTTTTTTTTTTTTTTTTTTTCCATTGCGAGTCATTATTATTCGAGATAGAGTCGGTGCGCGATCAAAAACATATATTCGCGCCGGAAGATATATGCGCACCGGATTTGGTATCGTGCCGCGTGTCTTTATTGGCGTAATTCTAGTAGCACCGCGCGCGCATTCAATCCATCGGAAGATACACCGGGATATAACAGTAAAATGAAAGATGGGTGCGGAGAGAAGAGAGTCGCGCGGCGCGGCGAAGAGGTTTTGAGAAATTGTGATCTCGTAACGCGCCGCGACCCGACTATTATTCATCCTGACGAGTAATTCTTATCGCAATAACAGCACAGAGAAAGAGGGATGCACGTCTTGTGTGCTCTTTATACGCGGAGGAACATCCCCCGCGCGCATTGTCATTCTCCCGGTAATATTCTCGTTATCTTTACAAAACTTTATAATTGGCAGCGCGACAGAGAGTACATTGTGAGAAAATGGTTCTACGTATTGCGATGAAAATATGTACTGACGCGGATGTCGGTAAATGAGTTTTTTTTGCTTTAAACGTCATTATGTTACGTCACACGACTTGTATAGGTATAAAGCTTGTATCGAGCTTGATTTCTGTAGAAAGATCCGTAATTCTCGATTTAACTGCACAAAATCCCTTCGATAAAGAATAAACTTTTTTTTCCTAAATTTTGATAAAGCAAATGTTAGTAAAAGTAATAAAAGATTTAAACTAAGAAAAACAATACATTATTAATGAAAGATTTGAACTAAGAATTACATGTTATTCAAATAAATAAATTATATATATATATATATATATATATATAAATAATGGATATAGTCAGCTTCAAATTTTAAAAAAATTAAATAATGTTAAGTCATTGACAATGGCTGTTTGAAGCAAAAACACTGCTGATGATGTGTAAGTAATGTGTAACTTTATTTGAGTAAATTAAAACAATATAACGTTTTCGGCCTTCGAATTAGATCTTTTTCAATATAAATGTGTGGACATAGTTAAACAAGTTCTTGAGTCAAGCTTTAACACAAATTTTTTCACATGATTACGCTCAGCGAGTTACAAAGTAACTGAAAGAACCGAAAGTAATGTGAATGTGTCACATATATATATATTATCTTTATATATATATTATCTTCAAATCGTATTTAATTCAAAATTTATTTTTTCAACGTTGCATTCTAATTATTTACTCTTTTTCTTCTAAAACATCTCTGTTTAGCTTTATCTATTTATTTCTACCTCTCTTTTTATCTACAATAAATCAATCTCTTTCTCTTTATTTTTCTCTTTCTTTATCTAAATTAATCTCTCTCGTATTATTTAAATCTGATATTATTTACTAAAAGACTTTGTTTTTTAACGACCAAACCAAAAGCTTTCAAATCAATAGAAAAGATGGTTACGTGCTTTTTATACACAAGATACAACAGTTGAAAAGTAATCAGCAAATAACAAACTCACCGTTGGCGATCGCAGTCAACAGCGAAATCACTATTTTGTTTCTTCTCTAGTTTGGTGATTTTTTTTTTTTTGACGTTTTTCGTGCACAATACACGCGCAATTTTTAATCACACTCCAAAAAATCCGACACGCGACCGTTATTGTTCTCTCTTTCTCTCTCTACTCTTCGGCAAATATTGATCGACGACAGTAATCGATATCGATCGCGAATGCGAAAACGCGCGTCTCTAATCGCACTTGACGCACGAACAATCAACTGCGCGTCCCGACTAATGCAAAACACGAAAATGCAAACACTCCCGTGGCCATAATTTTCCGGCGCGTACAGCAAGCCGATTGGGAGCGCGATTCGATATCAATCGCAGACACCCGAAAACCACACCCGATCGAGTAGATTAATTGACGCACTAAGAGTAACGAAACGGTCAGCAAGTACTTGGTCCGCCATTTTCGACACTGCAGGGCGCGGGTTCTCGCGCCTTCGCGCCAACTTCACGTCGTAATTGCTCCGCCTAAAGCTCGATTTACATACATTAAACGAAATCGACCTATCGATCCAGTGCGATTGATCTATTTTGCGAAACGGACGTTTTCGCGACTTATTGTTATGTACAGCCGGACTTTACGTGAAGTAACATCATATACGTGGAAAAAATTAAAAACGTGATTAAAGTAAAGTTACGTGACAGGAAAGAGTAGAAAAACAACACGTGACTAAAGTAACGTGACTGTAATTTATATTATATATAACATTTTAAATAATATATATTATACATATAATTTATTATATATTTATAATAATATACTTTATATTGTATTATACATATTATATACATACTACAGGTCACTGACCCCGGTCACGTCATTACGGTACATATATCTATATCTCTATATACAATAATGCACATATATATATATATATATATGTATAAGAGATGTCAGAAATAACGCATAAAAATCAAACTTGAAAAATAAAAGAAAAAAGAGAGAACGGAAAAACAACACGTGACTAAAGTCACGTGACAGGAAAAAGAGTAAAAAAGAGAATATTATATATGTATATTATATATAATATTCTATATCTCTATATACAATAATCATCTCTTTAATGTGTATTATATGGTTTGTAAGACGTATATACTAGCTCTCATCGCGGTGACAGGTTGTGTTCACTGACACTACACGTTAAAATAAAAACAATAATAACGTAGCGCGCGCCTGTGTTATGCTAGTATAATAAAAATAGATGTTGAAACTGGCAGTTTGAAGCAAAACACGGTTGTTGTTGTGTGTGGATGTAATTAGTTGTTTATTACAAACATAAATGTATATAAATGTATGTAAACGTTTCGACCTCCGATTTCGAGTTTTCCAATACAATTCTAGAAACAAATATTTATAATAAAGTACCGCAAAAAAAAATAAAACCTAACTGCAAGTTTTTATAAATCTTTTTCATTTACTTTTTACTTACTATTTCCTTTTGCAGTTATTTCATTATAAATATTTGTTTCTAGAATTGTATTGAAAAAGACCTAAATCGGAGGTCAAAACGTTTACATACATTTATATACATTTATGCTTGTACAATAAACAACTAATTACATTCACACACAACAACAACCGTGTTTTGCTTCAAATTGCCAGTTTCAACATCTTTTTTAAAAATATTTGGAGCTATTTATTACGTTTTATACTTATAAATATAATAATTAAAAAATTAAACAACAACCGTGTTTTGCTTCAAACTGCCAGTTTCAACATCTTTTTTAAAAATATTTAGAGCTATTTATTACGTTTTATATTTATAAATATAATAATGTAAAAATTAAACAAGTGGAATAATTATTTAAAAAAGTAATTTCATAAACATTTTGCGACATACATGTGACAGTATGAAAAAATGTTTTACGAACGCACACATGTACAAAGCTTGCGATAAATACAAATAACAAATCTGTGTCTCACGTTTCGATATTAATTTTGCAATTTATATAACATTTCTAAAAACCGAAATAAATAAACGTTGTACTATATATATAATTGTGTATTCCGCACCTCGCTATATCCGCAACTTGGACGTGCGGCTTATCTAAGAGGCAACTTGGCCTTCTCTTCCTTCTCCATTAAATCGGGAGAACGGCACACAGCGGCAGTCTCGTCCGGCAGTTTCAAGATCGTACTCGCGTCTAGAGAATCCGCGCGATATCAGTTCTGTGTGACTAGAATGAAGTTTGCCCAGGGTTTCCGACGCCCGCGGCCAGTCGTGTTACAAGAGAAGCTTCCAAGACGGTTCCGCGATACATTGGATGCCGCGACGGTATATCGACGAATTCACCACGCTCGGAGAGTTCGAAATCGACAAATTTCGTCTCACACGTTCCCTCTGACCCTCTCGCGTTCTGATTCACTTCCTCCTTTTGTGCACGAAAGAGAGAGAGAGAGAGAGAGAGAGAGAGAGAGAGAAATGAGAGAGAGAGACGTGCGACAAGAAGAAAGAGAGAAGCTCTTCCGAGAGCGAGTAAATCACAGCCGTACACAAACATGCCGCACATACTTCCCAAGTTAAGCTCGCCCGAACCGAAGGGAAGGGGGATAGTTTCGACCGAGAGTGAGAGAGGGAGCCGAGGGATGATGCCGACGGGTGGAAGCGTCGATGCGCGAACGAGAAGACAACGTGAAATTGGAAAATCCATTGTGGCACGGCCCCTCCTTCTCTCCCGCTCTTCTCTCAACCCTGCAAAATACACACACGTATCCGCACACGTATCGCGTCACCACATTTCCTGTCACATATCGTACGTGCGTGGATTTGTCACATAAACGTGTACACGCGAGTATACGCGCGCGTAAATATACATAATTCATGGTATACGTATAGTGTGCATAATTCAATTCGCTTATTCCGCTGCCTGCTCATGTAAACCTATTTCTCGTCTGCCGTGCTCTAAGTGCAGCAACGAAGATTATTCCATTAATGGCAGATAATGTATTTAAAGAAATTGAGAACGCGCGCGCGTTTTTATCAAAATCGATCGGTCTCGCGTCCCACACGATGTTTATAATCTTGCTTTATAACAAGATGCACGCGGATTTGTTTATTACGCTATCTGCTCGTGTAAACGTATTTCTCGTCTGCCGTGCTCTAAGTGCAGCAACGAAGATTATTCCATTAATGGCAGATAATGTATTTAAAGAAATTGAGAACGCGCGCGCGTTTTTATCAAAATCGATCTGTCTCGCGTCCCGCACGATGTTTATAATGGGTGCGTTCAGACAACTCAACGGTTGAGAGATCATCACTTATGATAGGACTTATATTCTTCAAAATCTGCTGCGGTTCCAAAAGTATGATCCAATCAGAATTGATTATCTCTCAACCGTTGTGCAACTGTTGAGTTGTCTGAACGCACCCAATCTCGCATTGTAACAATTATGCACGCGTCACGAACAAATATAAATATTCGTCGCGCATCTTCTTATTTCGACATTTTTAACATTCAGTCCAATTATCACAACGTTCGAAGATAACCCTGCAAAAATCATTTCTCTTTGTCGGTCGCTATTTCAAGACACTGTTTCGACGGGCCAAGTATATCAAGATGATGGAAAGTTCCGAAGCCAAAAGCCATTAAAAAGTTAGCGCGAATCTTGATAGAAAATGTTTACCTCTCTCTTCTGTAATCTGGCCGGGAGGACGCCAGGATATATACACACACATACTCGTTTACTTCGTATTCTCTTTCTGTTATTTATGTGCACAAAAAAAACTGTACTTCGAGGCTACATAAAAACACAGAAAATTGCACGCGACGCGAAAAGGGAGGAAGAAATAAAAATTAATAAATTTATTTTATTAAATTTTAACTTTCACCCCCCGACGAAATTTTTGATTCACTTCGGCTATGTTTTTTCGACATTCGCTGCAATGTTCCTTTCTCTTGTTGTGAAAATCCTGTTTCTATTTTCTAGAATACATACACTACAATATAGGAGAATATATATGTATATTATATAACGCGACTATCCGCGTCTCCTCATGCGCAAACGTAAATAAACGACGTCTCGGCGACTTTGCACCTTTTCTCCAGTCGAAGAGTTTCGGGAAAGAAGGCGCGAGAGATGGCGTTTCGGAAAAGAGTATATCATTCGGGTTTTCCCCGCGCTTATTTTCCCCGGGACAAATTCAACGGGGTTCTGGCGACGTCGGGAGATAGCGCGCGAACCCGGTGGTTACGGTCATACGCAAAGGCAACGCGCGCGTATCCGCTTTTCCGCACCGCCGATTTATTCGCGGCTCAGCGGCAAAGCCACTTCGATCCAGCCGACGGTAAAGACCTTGCTCGGCTCGTCCTCGTGTATATTTGTAGATAACGTTTCTCCTTCCCTCTTGTCCTTTCGTTGCATTGCAGACTTCGGTATTGCGACAACGCGTTACACAGCTGAAAGCGGGCGAATACGGGAAATTCATATTTGCATGTACGTGCCCGCGCGGCGGAAGAGGCGAGACGCCTGCAACTCGGCGTATATAGATATTATACTCACACACGCACAGGGGAGTCAAGGATATATTTTCCCCCTCTCCGGAATCTTGACGATACTTCCGGAAAGTTTTCGCGACACGTAATTGTATACCGCGCGAGAAAAGCCAGGAAGATAAACCATTTATGAGGGAGAGACGCGCCTCGCGGAATGAATGATTTGTTTTCTCGCAAAATACCACCTCCCCAAGTCGCGAGTTTAACGTTATAAACTATATAATATTTCTCCCGTTCCGCGCTAGGAATATTAATTAAGAACTGGAGTGTAGCAATCGAACTTTGTTTCACTGATGATAGTCTCGCTACTTGTTAAATTTTTCTTTTCTAAAAGAGAGTCGTAATGTCGACGAATTTGACAATTCTCATGACAATTCTCTCAAACTTTGACGCAAAATACTTTGCATAAGTAATACTAAAAAAAATAGGCTGTTATAGGCAAAAATTAAGATATTATAGGCAAATATATATGTTTACATGTAAAAATTTACATGTAAACATATATATGTTCACATATATATGTAAATTTTTACATGTGAACATATATATATATATGTATACATATATATAATAGAACATTTCAGCATAACATCCTGCAAAGCGGCTCGTATGACCTTATTCATTTCTTAGCAAATATTAAGATTCAAGTTTATTCTATAATTGTTGCAAAAACTCCTACGTACGCGTGGAATATAATTTTATTTTTGTTTTTCCGAGGTAGGTAAGTGACATCTGCACGATGTTTTTAGTCGTACATAGCACACATTCTTTTCGTAAGAAGTAAAGTAAAATATAAAACTTGCGTTCCTTTATCTCAATAAACTTGAATTTTCTCTCTTTCTTCTCGTTCTTTTATTTTTATTTTCAAAATATTCTCTTACAAATGTGCGTTCGCACTCACGGACTTTTGCGAAGTTTTAGAGAGAAAACTGACAAAAGAGAAAAAGAAGTCTGCTATCTTTAAACCCTCTTCCTTTCTCAAACGAGTTTGAGATCTCCGTCTAGGGCGGAGTTAATACATTTTGTTATTTTCCGTGAATGTATTCGCTTTGCATACATTCAAGTGGAACGGACGTTTGTAACGAACAGAGAACCGATTCGTAATAAAGAAGAACAGGAGTAGCAGTTAGTATTATGCAATTCGCCGCGTGAGAGTTTTTGCACTTGGCACATAGAAATAAAAAGAAGATTGACTAGCGTAATGAAAGATGCGGGCAGATAGTTCGCTTATTACCCGGGAATTGCTGGAACTCATTTTCTTTCAGCGAGAGACAATGGTGCGATACGAAAAACGTAAGCGTTCCGCAACAAGTGCCGATTTATAATGTAACCGTAAGCGATTAAATACCAGACAATTATTCGTATCATTAGAGACACTCGCATGAGAGGAAGATGATTGTTATCGGCAATGCACAAGGAAGAGATGATTGTACGTCGAGAAAGCGTAACGGATTTTGATCCGCGAAAGAGAGAATATAATATGAAAAGTTATTATTAAATTGGACTATTTTCACAGAAAGAATTATGTATTTAACAATCGATTCTCTTGAAAACAAAAGAGAGAGACTATCATCATTTGCAAAGTTATAATTACTCTCGCAGAGATTTGCAAATTAATTTCATTATTACGTTACCGAGTTTTATTCAATGCATTTGCGATTGTCAATTAATTATTATTTAAATCCGAAAAAATGATCTTTTATCGACTATTAATAATTTGCTGATTTTTGTCACAAATAAACATCACTGATAATGTTGATTTATTTTAGCAACACTTGTCCCAGAATAACAAACTGCTAATATTTATGTTTCAAAACCAGTCACTGTAAACTAATCGGATTATGACGTTAGAAGCGAAAGCATAATTACGCGTGGACCAACGCATAGCAATTTGCTCACGAGTCACCAATTTTGACTGCTGACCTATTTTGTAAATCTTCTCGATCGAGACTCTGTTTTGAAAATAACTCTGATCACGTCGTGTGAATAATTTAATTTCTTCCGAGCGATGATGCTCGGTAACGCGGACGTAAACAAATTGAGAAGAGAGTGAAAAATTCTTTGCCTGCAAGCGGCAGCATTGTGTGAGGCTCGCCCTTGACCAGAAGAGAAAAATCGTATGTAATTTTAACTTGCGAACTACATGTCAGAATAAATGAGGTTTTTTTCGCGTGTTGTAACTCCCGTCTGATTAATTGCGTTTGTGAAACACACCGCAAGCTTTTCTTTACTTGTGCTTCATAAAATAAATAATAACGGAAGAAAATTTATAAATATGTGTGTGTGTACTTCGTTAGGGAAAAATAAACTTCTCAATAATTAATTTCAATCTTGGAAAATGGATTTTGCTAAAATGCGTTTTACTACTTACGAATATTTTTTCAGCCGAGCTTTTTAATTTCTTAGCACAAAAAAACTCAGAAAAGGATGATGCAAGAGATCTACTTTTAAAATCTTATTCTGAAAACAGGTTACTCATGAGGTTGTTCATACAAATTTATTTGAAATCTTGTAGAGAAAGAGAGAGAGAGAGAGAGAGAGAAAGAAGGAGGGAGAGAAATAGCACGAACATGTATTATACCATTTAGTTCAAGCATGTACACATTACCGAGATTACATTTTACTTAATTGCAGACCATCTCGAGAATAACAAGAAGAGGTCGATAAAACAAGTTTTACGAGGATGAGTAAGAACTAATGTGTTGGATGTAGCACCGTTTCTCTTAATTACGGAAGATCGTCATTAGAATTTTACAATCAATTATTCTGACAAGGGAAATCTTTAAGGAATTTTAACTTTTTGACTTGAAAATCCATTAGGAAAATCTAAGTTTCACGTAAAAAATTCTAACTCTCGAAGAGAGATTTTGATAAAAATGCAATATATAAAAGAATATACGCGAGCAAAATCTCAGTCAAAGTGACGGTATCGGTGAAGCATCACCGGGTGATCGCATCAATCGAGGAAATCGAAATGATCGAAGACCCCCTTGGGTGCAGCGAGACAACGTCCGTACGTCGTCGTGCCCGCGCGAAGATGCTCGGGAGCGATATGCGCTCGGTTATAAAGTTTTTTATAGCCGCTGTAAAATCGTATTAAAGTTAGAACTTGTATTTTGAGGGCGTCGCTGTCTCGCCGCTCTTTTTCTTCTTGCAGTCTCCATAACCGATCAAGTTTTTTTTCGATCGTTGTAGGCGTTGAAAGTTTAAAAGATTCGGTTTCGAACGCCAAATAATTTCCCTCGATTTTTACGGGAAAATTAGAGCCGTATCGACGCGATGCTCGATATAACACCTTCGGAGTTGATCGTAAATGGTCGCTTCCATTTCTCAGATTAAAAAGATCGCGTCCTTTCCCCTTTCCCCTTCCCCCCCTCTCTCTCTCTCTCACTCTCTCTCTCGTATCATCTGTCGATCGCAAATGGACTGCAACGGATTGCGCACAACAGAATCGTCATGAGCCAGCAATTTGCGCGGCGAATGTGAGGAGCGTTTTACGTAATGGAACTTTACATTGCCTCGGAGGCAAGCTTTGGTCCAGGAAAAGATCACTTTGTACACGCACCGCCTTGAGGCGTAATCATTTTACGTATTCCCGACGTGGCTGCGCAAACTTGATATTTTGACGATACAAAACTAAAGTTTCCGTATCACATATTAACCGATTTCATTAATAGGATTTTAGATTAATCGCGCAACTTCTCTCGCAGTGTTCGCGAAAGAAAGAGAGAGAAAATCTCGGTCCGCGAATCCCGATCGAGCTCGTATAAATTTTCAGAATACGGCGCCGGCGGCTTGTTAAATAAGTTCTAAAACGTGGAAAAGTCCGTGGCTCGCGCGCGCGCGCGCTTTTATTCATCCGATATACGTACCGATCGGCAAAAGAGGGGGGGAGAGGAAGAAAGAGAGAGAGAGAGAGAGAGAAAAAGAATCTCACCGAGAGAGGTAAAAGGTTTTGCTATGCGTATTTTCAATATCTTTTTTCCTTCTCTCTCCCATCTGCGCGTGCGCGTTTTCCGTCTTTTCATGAAACAATAAAAGCTTCTATACGGCCGGGCGTTTCTCCCTATCCCGGCAAGGATGGGATTTTCATTTAGTTGAGTTTTCGAACGAAGAAAGGGGGATCTCATTTCAGAGCATGCGGGGGCTCTCTTTTACGCCTTTGGCTTTTCCGGTTTCATGGCCGTAAGGTATCTGGCCGTGGATATGCATAATGCGCAAAAGGTTTCTCGAGAACTCTTCGCTCGCACATCGGCGAGCGTATAAGTAATTACGCCGCAATTAAGAGTTTAGGATTACCTTCGCGGATTCAAGTGTGCGCGCTTGCACTCTGAAAAGAACACGGTTTCCATGGCAACCGCGCTTCGATTTTTTTGCGCCCGGGAAACAAGAGGATATAACGTCTATCTCTTTATCTGTCTTGTTTGTTTTATATTTTTACTTTGTTCTACATTTTTTTTTTTTTTACGACGAGTTATATCGTTAGTCAACTTTTGCGACGTTATTTGTGATTTTATATTTGTTTTTTTGTATTACTATCCTCTTGCAACACACTTTG
The DNA here is from genome assembly GCF_002006095.1 of Pseudomyrmex gracilis. Lineage (NCBI taxonomy): Eukaryota > Metazoa > Arthropoda > Insecta > Hymenoptera > Formicidae > Pseudomyrmex > Pseudomyrmex gracilis. Next base: position 510,855 of record NW_018020695.1, read on the forward strand.
ATTGATGACTTAACGGCCGCGCGTGTTTTGAGCGCTTGATTAGCTCCGTATAGCGCGCGCTATACGTACATGTGTACACGATGATAGAGATACAGCGAGCGTGTGTAACGTAGCCGCACTCTATTTCGTCCCGCTATTACAGCCTTTATTAGCCGATTAACGCAAGAGGCTTTCAATCTGTTGCTTGCTTTTACGTGTACGACTGATATTATCCGGAATATATTCGGTGCGCGCGCGGTTCGCCACGCGCTTTGTACGGTGTTGTCCGTACTTATCGCTTAGCCGCCGCAATTTTATTAATTCACGAAAACGGACGCGCGATCTTGACCGCAAATAGTGAATCTCGAGTTTTCGCGTGGCGCAGCTCCATTATTCTCGCGATATAACTTTAAGACAATGTCCGATACACGTTCGCAAGAGCTTCGCGCCATCTCGCATTGTTTTGATGCCATATATTTATGGAAAGATCTCGCCTCTCGTTTTCCGAAAACGGAAGGCATCACGAACGAAGCGAGCCGTGAACGAAGCGATCGTCGACATCGTCGGCGCAAACTGCCGCGGGTAATTAAGGATTAGCGAGGTGATTAGCGAACGCGCGCGGTATTTAAATCTCGCTGCGATCTGTGTGTTGCATCCGTGCCGCGCGCTTCGTCGGGGGGTCGCAATCCTCCCTTCCCCCCATCCCCCTAAACAACTGATTACACACGTAAGGCTTTACAACGTCGAAACTCTCTCGGAGAGAGCGGCGGCACACAGACGTTCCAATTAACGACTCTAATTACGCATCGCTCTTCTAATACGGACAAGTTCAAAACTGCGCGCGGTGATTAGTGATAAGGAGACGCGCGGCGTTTCTGTGTAAGTAAAAAACTTTTGCTTTGCCGAGAGAGATGTTCCGTCAGAGGGAACCGGGAGAGAACTTGCCTAATGACGTCAATTATTAAGCAGTAATTAAAAGCCGCACACGCGAGGAAAAGAGCGATATAAAGAATTTGCCTCGTTCGTCGTAACGACGATACTTATTTTTCTTTCACGTTATATCACGTTTTTATTAGAACGCGCTACGTGTGTGACCATTCGTATATTGTTCAGACACTCTTGTTATAATTTAATAATCGCAACACGCGAAATGGTAATCCATACGATTTAAAAGTCGCAATTATGCAAAATACAAATAACGCGTTTATACGAAGCATTTTATTGCCACGCGCGCGAGAGCCATGACATTTCTTCCCCTCCCCTTTTCTCTTCATTCCCCGCCCTCTTCTATTTTCCCGATTAATTGCTTTTCGGATTAATTATCGTTTAATTACTTTATCAGCACAATGACTACCGGCGGTTTGAGTCATAAATAATTAATTTGAGGCGGGGGATGTGCCGAAAAACGGTTAATTAATGACCAAACTTTTGCGCTAGTCCGCCGCAGCTAGTCCACGGCACGCTTCGCATCTGATCCGGTGTCGCTGATCCCGCAAACTCGTGCGAAATATACAATCTCTCTCTCTCTCTCTCTCTCTCGCTTTCAGAATTTTTCTTCTCGTTTAAGCCGGAACAATGATGACGGGGGTGAGTGGCAGCGCAGATTTCTCGCGGCGCCACGCTGATAAGGGCCGGAAATTTTCCGCCGCACGTCACGGTAACACGACGTCGGCAAACGCTTCTGTGTGGAACGCTTTTCGGTCATACACAGTGCTGACAACCCCTTAACATGTTTAATACTTTGTACCGCTAAACGCCCGAAGCGTGGACTCTGCATACATATTAATTAAGTCATAACAGACCACCCAGTAAATCGCAGACTGTCTTGCGTGTATAAAACAGTTTTCTCTCGTGAATTATATGATTAAATAAACCGCGAGTTGTAGATTTATTTTTTTCCTATCAATTGTTAATTAAGAGAGAGAGAGAGAGAGAGAGAGAGAGAGAGAGAGAAAGATAATTATTTAAATAATAATTAATAATTTTCTAATAAAGATCCGATCACGCAAGAGCTAATTAAGAACCTGTCTGATAAATAATGCAGCGACAGCGGCAAAAATACTACATTCTGATAGTAATAAGTTTTCAAACTCGATCTAGGCGAGTGCGCAAATGGATGCTTAAAAGTCCACGGCTGTGACGTTACTTGCTGCGATCTTTCCCGAGTGTTTTTTGGCAAAACGCCCTTCTCGTTCGCCGCTTGTAATCTCCTCGGGAGCGAGCGGCGTTGACGATAGCGCGTTGGCAGGATTACGCAGAAAGTTTGAGCACTTGTTCGTTTAAGTTATTATAAGATAAGCATCTTGCGCAACTCGCTTTTTTTAAAAGAGAAGAAAAAAATAAGTGGTTCTTGGTTCGAGGACTTGAGTTCTGGTTACAAAGTTGTTTCTCTGTTGTTCGAAACTGTTACTGTCTTATTTAATCTACGCTCGGAGCGAGATAAAATTTTTCGATGCAATTATTTAAATGACGGGAAAACACGCTGTTTCTTTCGCGGTGAAAAACCTCACGCTGTAATCAACGATGTAGACAGCATATAGACATACTAGAATGATCGCTATCTTCATAGTGTCGTTGAGAAAACAAACAAATAGTTAATTAAAAAGTGATACATGTTTTCCTTGTTTCTTAGAAAATCATTTCTGACAAACAATAACACGAGATGAGGATTGCGTATTGTTATTTACTGTCAATATTGAAAATCTATAATTCACGTGACATAATATATATTACAGACTTCCAGTATTGGCAGTAAATATCGGAACGCAGCTAAAATCAAATAAGACATTCATTTATCTAGATTTATGTTGTAACAATAAATTATTATCTTATTGATATATAAAAGTCAACTAGAAGAGAATTACAAGGATTAACATTCCTGCACGACACTTAATTAGTCTAAATTCAAGAGCATTATTTCTTAGTTTGTAATAAATAACAGGTAGTTCAGAGAGGATATTGATTTTCGTATATGCAAGTTTGTCGACGTTTTATGCGCCGATGAAATACGCAGTAAAAGACGCATTCGATGATAAATGTCACTTGAAATGCGATTTTAAACGCCACTTTTAAATACTTAATGTGAATTAAAAAAAAAAGCGTAATGTAGAAATATAAATGTAGAAATTATGAATTAGTATACAGAAACACTTGAATTAATACAGGAACTATATATTTACTATATTTACGCAGAAAATACAGAGTTATACAAATATTTAATATAAATATTTTACGATTGATCGCAAGCTTGAAGTTTGTCATTAATATTAACAGAATATGTTCTGCTGCTATCGATAAACACTGAATTAAATTTGCAAAAAGTACATTTTATATGTTTTCACAAAACATATAAAATGTACCATATAATTTTTAGAAAGGTTTATAACGCTAAACTAATGCAACAACTTGTACATATTTTATATTTTGACGTTAAATAAAATTTATCAAAATCTGCCTACAATTTATTTACTCAGTGTGTATCAAATATTACACGCAACAATAATTGTACGATAAACACAAAATGTTCAGTAATATTATACAAATAAATTTAGAGTAATAAGTAAAATATTTATTTTCTCTCTCAATTAGGGGCAATTAAATTACGTGGCGGTAAATTTACCTTCGTTTCATCTTGATTTCTAGGAATTTATGGGCTCAAGAATGTGTCGATCGAGATTCCATTGGCAGTAGCAGCAGGCACGACGGTTAACATGTATTGTAGATACGACCTAGAAAACGATGACCTGTACACCGTCAAATGGTACAAGGGCCAGGAATTTTATCGATATATCCCCAAGGAGATGCCACCGATCGGAGTATTCGGAGATGTTGGAGGAAAAGTTCTGGTAAGTAATACGTTCTACGGAACGTTTTTTTTACATCAAAAGACAAATATGAACGTTGTTTTTTTAAATGCTTTTCCGAGAGATGCACACTATTTTTCATCTAAAAAAAAAAAAAAAAAAAAAAAAACAGGTAAAGGCTCAATCTTTTGCGAGAGACAGGTATATATGTTTTTACATTTAATCAGCAATGTATGCGTCCAACCGACAAACTGCGTTCAATGTTTGAAACAGTTTTTTGAACATATTCTCTAAAACAAAAAATCCTGAGAACTGAACAGTTGGTAAAAAATTCGAAAAAATAAGTTGAAAGAACAAATTTGCACAATTATACTCCTACTGTGTACAATAATAATTATTATAATAAAATACGATTAAAGATTATATATAATAAATAAAAAATATAATATATATATAATATATATACTATATATATATATACATACACAGAAAGAGATTATTTAGCATGCAACGTGGCCAATTCTTTTCTTTTGCGCATCCGTTCGTGATGCCACAAGAAAAACATAGAATCCTATTATTTATGTAAACTATCTTTAATTGGAATCATTAAAAGCGTGCTTTCAGTTTCTCACTATAGTTTTACACACGCAATCGGGCTATTTCAAGCCGCAAGCTCTGTTACAGTTTCGTACTTGTTAAAAGTTGGCTCCTACTTTTCTCAGTAAGGTAACTTTTACGTTTCGCACCTGACGTGAAAATGTCAAAAACTCGCCAAGAAACGGCGGCGAAACTCGCATCCAAGTTTAAACCAGTCTCACAAAGCTCTCTCTCTCTCGTCAACTAGTCTCCCCTTTTTGCGGTTACAGAGATCTTCATGTAAATTGTAAATTCTTCACGATTGTATTTTTATTCACGACGTTTGCGAGTTTATTCTTATCTTATCGCTGTCGCAATTCCGCGCAACTTAAAAATGTCGTTTTGACTCGCTTTTTTTTTCACAAAGAAGAATCACAGTCAATATCGGGCAAAACGAAATGGCACACACGTTATAACATATGCGCGAAGCGCACGGCAGATTGCGTGCCGTATGTATACGCGAACGAATGTACTCGCAGCTCGTACATACATCTCGCATGCATGAAGAAGAAACAGTCGCTGTGCACATACATACATACAAAACACATTTACGCATAGCTGAAGTTTCAAGGTCTGTAAAAAAATATTCAAACCACGCCAATTAAAATTCGATACTATGTATATATAGCGCGATCAGTCAACGAAACCCTATTCTCATTGTGTGTATCTTCCGCTCGATCACACATGCGCATTTTGCGATGAACGTCAAACATCACGTTTCGGTGATTGAAACGTTACCAAGTCATTCGCGACTAATTCGATAAAAATTATTGTTTATACGGCAAACCTTTCAGAATTCAATTGAATGCTTAACGATATACATACTCTCTCATACATTTATACATACATATATATACAGGATGTTTGATAATTGCCGGAACATCGCTCGTAGACAGGTGTATATTTTCTCAAAAGTTTATTTTAAAAATACACACGTTATCTACGTACATAATATTATTTAAATGTTTTTAAGAAAAGAAACAAGCAAGAAAATCATTGTTGCATCATCAATACATATTTATAATATTTGTAAGTAACTTCTAATTTTTTCTCTGTGAGGTTCTTTTTATAAATAAAATAAATAAATAAATGATATAATAATTATTATTAACATCTCGATATTACATATATATGTGATTAAAGAAAAACAGCAAGATGTCAATAATATTTATTTATTTATTTATTTATTAGAAGAATTCCATAAAAAATACAAAAACATTTAATTTCTTCTATTACAATAATTAAATATTTGTTGTATGTAAACTTTAGAATATAAGAAAAATAAAAAACTTATAAAATCAACAGTGCAATAATATTTGCAATGAAATGTAACTTTTCTAATTTTGTTCTTCTTCTATGGTTTTTTTTATCTTCCCGTAAATAAATAACTACATAAATTAAAAAAAAAATTCATTTTTAACACATCTTGACATTAGACTTATTTATTTTGATGAAAAAAATACAAGGTCCATGCTTTCGCGTTTAGTTGTCGTAAGTTATTGATTTTTATGTATATTATGTGTTGTTTATGTATATCACATGCTATTATATTAGCTCTTTCTATTTCGTTGCTACGGCGCGCGAAACGCCGAGCTATCATTTACGCACGATCTTTATTAATTAACATCTCGTTAATTATTGCAAATCTTGCAAAGTGGTATAGGAATTTTCGACTCAGAATAACCCCTTCTACCTGTCTACGAGCGGTGTTCCGATAATTACCAAACATCCTGTATATACTCGCGCAAAACAAGCATAAATAATTCTTTTGTGATATCGGCAAATGGCGGTGAGCCGTTCTAACACGCTTCGATGTGTTTCAACGTTGAATATTTGAAACTCGTTAGCGCGACGATTTCAGAAGAAATCGTACGCGCGTTCTTTTTCCGTGCGCGTCTGTTACGCGAATATAGAATACATTTATTTTGTATGCATGTAAGAGCAAATATACTTCTGAAGCTGTGACGTTTTGACGAAAAAAAAAAAAACAGTACTTCCCGTGCGAAAGTATTTTACACGGGAGTAATAAGCACATGATATTTCATCTCAATATCGTTGTGATGTAAAAACTAATTTGACAAAATATGGTAACGGCGAATAATATTGCGATGCTGCGGCAAGGTCAAAGAAGAGTACATCGCGCGCAATACGCACACACATGCAAATAAAGTAAATTATCGTATATCCCGAATATACAACGCCGGTATATAAACGTCATTATTCACCGGGTGACAGAAATTATAACCGCCGTCTATTTTACGCTTAATAAATACGCGATGGAGCGCGTTAGCATGGCGTTTGCGCGAAAATACATATTCTTGCGAAAATAACCGTGACCGCGCCGCATTACAACGACACAGAGCGCGGGCGCGTAAACGCGCAATACAGCAAGCCACAGGGTGATATTCTCAGTATTTAATAAAAAGCGACTGTAAATTACGTAGTAAAGCGGCAAGAATTTTCACGTCCGCGCGATGATGGCGCCTTTAATCTCGGAGTTTTATCGCGACTCCGCAAAGCGGTGCGTTTGCCGTTACATACACAAGATTCCTTCTTTATCTTGACAATCTAAACGTTCAAAAAAACCGTCGCTTGCCCCGTTAAAACTCGACCCAATGTTTTCCCACGTCAACTCGCAGCAGCGGCTACAGTTATCGCGCGCGAATACAAGAGCGATGTGTACAGCTCATAGTTTTAACTTGCGCACGATGTGCGGCACAGATATAAAACATGTCGATCAACCATCGTGTCGTCGCGTTCTGACAATATCGCGCGAAGTCAATAGATATATACGACAGATCGAACGCGATGAATTTCAATATTATTTCGAAAACAGTTCAGTTACTATACGCGCATTTTTGGATTTTTCTCACTTGTGTAATAGACGCCTCTCGCCTCTATTAACATAAAAGAATATTATTTCTGTTAACCAGCGCGCGCCGCCGCCGCGAAAAGTCCGCGTAATCCACTTTTCATCACTCGCCCATTTGTACGAAAAGCTACGCGAAAGCTCATCTTTATCACTTAAAACGCGATATTCGCGGCGGTAAGTTTTTAAATAGAAATCTTGCACGCGGTTTTTAAAGCGTGCCGCGTAGAATTTTTCTCCCGAATGGAAGATTCTGTCGTTCTCAAAGAGATATCTTTTTCGCATTTTCAGCTTGTTAATACGATGTTTCAAAGACAACTTTGACTTTATTGCGACATCGGCGCCTCGCGTGCGGTCGATTACGTGCCGTTGCATCGACGAAGGGAAAAAACGAGAGACAGAGATAGAAATGTTCAATCTGCTCCCGCGATATTTCAAGTTGCGCACGTACAACGTGAACGAAGAAAGAGTAGTCGTTGCAAAATCAACACGTTTTCGGAGAGCGAGTTAAAAAAAAAAAAAAAAAAAACCTGTTAAAGCTTTGTCCGAGCAAACTAAAGCGCAGCTAACAGCTTTATTCAATCCGTATTAAAACACAAGTAAAGCATTTATTCAGCCTCTCAAAGTATTCTAGTTTTAAATCACCCGCTGTTTTTTCCACTTCAACACATTCCGCGACAGAAACACAAAAACAATTACGTTTTTCGCTTTATTCTTAAATTAAACAAAAAAAAAGCAACGCGATTAGCGAACGTGCTTTAAAACTTTATTGTGTAAACAAAAAGAGATGTTTCGTAAACTCATTTTTAAAGTTTGAATATTCGCCGGGAGATCGCGCGACTCAAGAACACTAATCGATATACGCGCATCTTGGCGCGAAAACAAACAAACAACAACAGCAAGAAACAATCCATTATGCGATAATCGTTTTACGCAAGACATGCACGCGTGTAGCTGTCGCGGGTAAAAAAGTAAATCGTCGACAAAATCAACGTTTTTGGAGGCGAAAAAAAAATCAATAAATAAAAGCCAGTCTAAATCCTTTATGCGACGAGCGCGCGGTGTTTCCGCGATACACGATTCGGCAGGTGAGACGCTTTCGTGCGCGCGATGGTTTTCCAATTAGATTTTACCGGCGGAAAGTACGGACAGCACTTCGGGCCAATAAATCGCGACGCACTCCCACAGCGGAAGAAGAGAAATATAGCGCGAGAATTGCGGCTGCGACCACGAACGCGCGAGGGGGTTGTCGCGGAAGCAGAAGGGCGTGAGAACGGTTGAGAGAGGAAAGGGGAGATGAGCGGAGAATATCAAGCCTCTCCCGATTGCTCGCTCCGTATTTTGCAAAACGATGATAACAATATTAACATTGCTGGGCGAGTCCGATGAATTTATGCGTGAGCGTATCAAACCAGGCATTGTTGATTCGTTACATTATGTAACTGGAGGGCGAAGTAAAACGATAAACAACTACTCCCGTTGTTGCCTTTACACACATAAACGTGCCAGTTGATTCTCGATGCGGATGCGTTCGGTCGCTATACTCTAATTCTCTCAATAAACGCGCAGCACAAAGAGCTCGATTATTCCGCCAGTTGATAACCCCGTTGTTTGTTTCGCGGTGTGATCAGCGAATAAATGTCGCGACAATGGAAGAAACCAAAAAGTGCAAAATTAATTAATCGAGCACGTCAACTTACACGCTTCTCCGCACAAATCTACATTTATATGGATTTTATTATAATCGCTAACTAATAAAAAAAAAAAATTAGAAAAGACAATATGTATTCGCTTTCCAATTACCAGCGAACAACCGAAGTCGAATCACGGTAATAGCTTCGTACGTCCACCGTACTCTTTCAGAACTTCGAGAAGTGCGCGTCTTCAAAAGCGACGTCTTCTCTCCGGAGATTAGTTCAATTCTCTTTTGTAATCCGGTTCCGTCCGTGATACCGGCGTACGTGTGTCGACGCCGCAAACATGAAGCAAACCGCGGAAAATTAATTGTGTGATTTATACGCTGCCACCGGCAACATATAATTAATCCCTGTAGCGAGGGTATTGTTTGTCGCGGACGAGCGAACGCACGCCGCCGAGGACGTCAAAGCGGGGCGAGTAAGTGCGATCGATTTGCAATAAATGGCACTTGCCGGCAGTGTGCCCAGTTTTGACTCTCTTACAGCACGCTGCAGCAAGTGGAGGGAATACGCACACACGCAAGCAGCCGTGTACAAGTGCGCTCGACGCTTCGACCGTCTTCGGGCAGTAGGAGAGAACAGAGATATGTCTACTATCTCTTTCTTTCAACATAGGCATAGCGTACGCGGCTAGCGCGAGCGGCTAAGCCTCGCGCTAGCAACTGTTTATCATTTTTCGGCGTTTGCTCTTGTTCTTGTACTTATTACTTACAGAAACATTTCGATTTAATAAAAAAATATATATTAACACCATAAAAGAATAATTAGAAAAATGAAATATATGAGGAGCATAAATGAAATGTGAAGAATATAAATCCACT
>NW_018020695.1:520739-530773 GCF_002006095.1 Pseudomyrmex gracilis
TCTATACTAAGTAGTTCCAGCGTTGACCGCTCGATAGCGCCGCTTACCCGCGCTAGAAAAAATCAGTCCGGGAACTTTCCGGACAAACTGTGTAGACGCATAACCGGTTTTTATAACTAATTATTGCACGATACCGTCATGTAGTTTTATTCGTGCTTTTATTAATGATATTTGATGAAATTAGGCAATGAATATCTAATTGCATTGCAATAAATGGCAATAAAATGCTAATGTAATGAATGTATAAACGGTAATAAATAATACCCCGTCGCGAATGAAGGGATTAAAATGTAAAGCGCATTACTCGTCGAAACGTTTCAGTTTAATACGATCGTGAAGTATATCAGCATGTATATTTATAACATTTTGCATAATATGACCTCAAATAACATAAACATTATAATTACCAGATTTCTTTGATGTTGATACTGCGTAATACAACGCTCTGGTAACAGTATCAAATATACGTATTATGAAATTTTGTGATTCAGCGTATTCCAAATTGTTGTAAACGCCGTTTGTAATGACGTTTCAGAAAAATCGGAGCGACACACATCGATTGGTCCTGAAGGACTTGCAGCCTCGTCACACAGGCACATATCGCTGCGAGGTCTCGGGAGACGCTCCGGACTTTACCACCATAATGGTCTCTGCTTACATGCACGTAGCCAGTAAGTATTATAGGAGAAACACAGTTTACATTTGAGCGAAAATAATATGATACACGCGCGCGCCACGGAGAGCTTGTGTAGCTAAACAAATATTGAAGCCACCCTATGAATTCTGAAATGAATAAATACGCGAGCAAAAAGAGAGTTCTCCGAGTGCTCTTCTCTCCCGCGCAACAACGTTCGCCTGGTAAAAAAAAAAAAAAAAAAAACAAAACAAATATGTCGCGATGTCGTGGAATCATCGTTGTCGCGAAATGCGCAACCGAAAAACTCGGATTGATTAATTGCAACAATAAAAGACCGAAATTTTAGCGGAATAATATCCGCGACAATAACGGGAAGTTCGTGGAGTGCGGCGCAAACTCTGCGCGCACTTGATATTTCGAAAATCTAGCGGAAACACAAAAAAATATATTGACCACCAAACTTGCGCTCCGTATATACACGCGTGCTAAAATTAGAATGATGTTTTCACTTTACATTTTCATGACTTTTATGGCAAATGGATGAGAGCATTTTGTGATATAAAATTTTCATTTCGCGTCGCACAATATTTGCAAATTAAATCGGGAGTGTATTTTCCTCAATCGAGTGTGTACGTTTTTCGCAATTTTTGCAGTATCTTTGAAACTCTCTTTTGAGAGTGCCGGGCCACAATTTTTCGGCATATTTATAATATGCGCGCGAACGCAATCGTACCTTTTGAAAAAAAATCAAACAAAGAAAAAACGCGGATTTGATGAATATCGTATTAGTCTTACAACACCGCGTGCGCTTATATATATATACGCGAGAATATTTATTTATCGAAAAAAAACAACTATATATTGGGTCCGTAAAATCCGCACACGTTATGGAAGCTTAGAGCCAATACTTGTTATCGAGAGAATCCGCGGAATTTTTAAACTCGTAAATTTATAATAAGATTTACCGTGCCGAGATAATGATTAATAAGTTCCGGGACTTATACCACACGTTTATCGGACTCGCGGAACTCCATCGAAAGGAATGTGATTTTTTTTCCTAAACTTATCGAAGCGCGCGATATAAAATACAAAGTTTCCGCCTATATAAAGGCGGAACCGGTATAGCGCGCTACGTGACAGGGAAATTACAAATTAACGTAACAGGTAGCAACCTCCTCCTTAGCATCTGCTTAGACGACAAAAAACCTGTGCGTCATTAGCCTTGATAACAGCGCGCAATAAACCTGTCTACGAGTCAGAACTCGTCGATCGGACGATGCTTATTGAATCTCGCGCCCATCCCATTACGTCTGATACGTCGGCGCTGAAAAAGCGTGAAAGCCGCCGCTAATTTCACCATTTGACGCCATCAAAGCGTTAAATGGGTATCGCTAATTTTATAACTACTGCTATACAACCTTCCCCTATTGGCCACAACGTCATCGTCATTCTCGACGTCCTTCTCGCGTCGTAAGTCGTGCGCGTGTTGTTTCGGCAAGGCGATACCGTCACGTATAATTCCCGTTTGCAACGCGTATAATTGCTGCGACCAATCGGCCGCGAGACAGCGCTTTTTTTGTGAAATTGTTCGTGTATAACGACACCTATTCCGCGCCATCTGGGGCGCATTGTTAAAATTCAATAAAAACATTTCATCGTCTCGTTTCGAGGGCAGCTAACGGCCGACAGGGGAAGCGGAAATACGCGGGCAAGCGAGAGAGAGAGAAAGAGTTCGGTGATGAATTCGATCGTGACCCGTTAAGCTTTTTTTTTCGACTGCTCTTTTGTCCACGACTGTTCTAACCGCGCTACCGCTCTTTCTTTCACGCTCTTTTCTGTCTCTCTCTTTCTCATTTACCTACGGCACGTCTCTCTCTCTCTCTCTCTCTCTCGCCTTTCATTATCGTTGATTATTCTACGGCGACTAGTATTGTCATCGTAATCGCGCCCAATTAAAACGCAGTTAGGCGAGGAGAGAGGGAGAGAGAGAAGAAAAGGATATACCGTGGTGGGAGGAAGAGACGACGGAAAGGAAGAAGAGGAAGACCGGGTCTCGTTCCCACCGTTCCTCATCGTCTCGCCGCCGCCGCCGCCGCCGCCAACGTCGTGCGTCGACCTAACGACGCCACACGGTAGCGATTCCCTCCTTTCAAGGGACGAGGTGATTGCCTCCTCTCTGCGCCGATCGCTCGTAAAAGTTCGATACTAGATCGAGGCCCTTCGAATCTCGCCTCTCCCATATCCTTCACTCCTCCCCGTCGCGCTTTCCTCTTGCTCCTTTTCCTCCAGTTCTCACGGCCGCGATCCATCCCGCTTCTGCACACGTTGAAAATGGTAATATCCTTCGGTGTGTGTCCTTGAGACACGACCGCACGTAGAGGATGGCGCGAAGAAGGAGCGGCCTCGAGGCGGAAGTCGTCGCGAGGAAGTGAGACAATTCCGTGACAGCTTCGCCGCGACTACCTGCCGCGAAGAGGAATCGACTACCTTCTGTGGACGTTATAATGATCCCCCGAGATGTACATGATACGTTTTATGTATATATATATATGAACCTAGGACTTAATGACGATGATGTTCGCGGAAACGTCCGCGCGATGTTACGGCGCGCGGCTACGCGCCGATTTATCGCGGCCGAGCGCTGATCTCGACACGCACGGTCCGAAAAGGGACAATTTTGAATGGAAGTATGCGAGAGCCCGTTTTATATTTATGAAGGCGCGCCTTCGGACTTTGTGCGGAAACGTTACTTCTAATTTACGGCGAGCGCGCCGGCGAACGCTCCTTCAATTCAATTTCCCCCGAGATGCGCCGCGTGCACGAAACGGAAATCCTCGCCCCATTGTTCACGGGGGGATAAGAGTCACATTAGCATCGTACCATCTCTCTCTCTCTGTGTGTGTGTGTGTGTTATGAACAATCGTCAGTATACACGTCAAATAATAAACAAAGTTATATAAATTTATAGATTTATGAAGAAAATATATATCAAAATGTTAGCAAGCAAAGTTAGCGAATAAAAATATTTTCTAAATTAAAACAATTACTCACGCGCGTAAAACATTTATACTTTAGAAGCTTCAAAGAATTTATTTCAGATTTTAATGTCGAAAATCTCTGTCTTTTGAAGAGAATTTTTTTTTGACGGAATCGAAGTTATATAAAATAGCGTAAAAAGAAACAGTGTCATTCGCAATTTCCGCGTGGCACGCTTTTTAACAACAGTGCGTCGAACAATGATGAACCGCGATCGAAACTATTATACGACGTTTACGCGGTGCCAAGACTGTTTTTGTTAATCGGCGAAAGGAATCGGACGTAACAATAAGCGAACGTGTCTCCGTTACCTGCGACAAAAACCCGCGTTCTTCCAATCGCGCTTCAATTGTTGCTGCAAAAGACACTTTGGTTTTCAGGTCTGCCGAACGGCGATCCCGAGCTGCGAGTCGAGAAGATGCGGTATGCAGTCGGTGATACTGTACGTGCGAACTGCACGGTACCGGCGGGATACCCGCCAGCCAACGTGACGTGGACTGTCAATGGAAGAACGGTAGGTTTTGCCGAATGGAAGAAATGTCGAGGGAATCCTCTTTCGTATATCTTTTTCGTTGAATAACAACCCACATAAATATTAATACGATCTCTTTCTCTCATTCATGAATACATTGCCGCCGCAAAAGTTCTACATTTCTCATCTGCCAGACAATAATTACATCTCTGACGTTTGTTTTCAAAACAAATCACTTTTTTGCAAGTTTAATACAAATTTAGATGTTAAATTGTTTACTTTTTTTGTTTTTAATAAATATGCGTTTTTTTACCACAGAAAGTAACTAACAATTTTTACTACAGAAAGAAATTAATTTCTATTTTGGATTTAGAATTTCTATTTTATTTCTAATTATAAAAAAAAATGTATGGTATGTAAAAGTTGCGTAGCGCAGCTGTTTTTCTATCACAATTTCGTATGCGGGAAAAATAAACCGGAATGTATAAGAAATTCTAGGAAAACATCAGTATTCGTTCCAGTTATTTGTCTTCGAGCAAGCTCGAATTGAGAAACACTGTGCTTCATGTTTATTAACTTCTGATACAGGCCATTGAATTGAACACGGCATCTGACAACAGCGATTTTCACACATAAGCACGCTATTACTTTGTTCAGTTGATGCAATAATTTTTTTTATGCTTCCGTGGTCTTTTGTTGCTTTCCACGCTTGTCGGTCGTCACCGGCGACAACGCCGTTTTGAAAAGGTTTTGAAAAGGTCTCTCTATGTTCGATTTCCTACATGTTTACTCCACTTGTTCTACGTCGTTTGCGAACATCTCGCTCTAACACGAGATATAATCCTTAATAGCCGTATCGCGCGTACATATTTTTAAACTTTCCCTACGTGGCGTAGAAAAATGTTTTCCATTAAGGCTACTTTGTTACTTGAAACTCCTCCGATGGACGATTCTAGTTTTTCATTCGGTCTGGCTTTACACATCGTATTTTCTCACTCAAAAAAATCGTATACATAACAACCAAGAGGAAGGGAAGAACAATATACTTTTACAGAATTACGTAACACGCGTGTGTACAAATCGTTTTTTTTTTTTTTCACTAAGTAGAATATTTTACTGTTGTTCCTCCAGAAAGTCTTAATTGCTATATGATCCGTTGCTCTCGCACGCGCGATAATCGTCGGTCTCCTCTCGCTCATCTCACGAACGAGACGACAATCAGAGCACTCCCGATTCATTAACTTCATTAATTACGACAGAGTGAGCTAATTTCATCGCAATTTTCTTTTATATCTGCGATATTGTGTGTGCACGTGTTGTTACATGATATTAACCGATCGCTTATAATTTTCCAGCAAAGAGGATACGGCCTCCCCGCGTTTATTAACGTTAATTTAATCTCTCACTTCGCAGCGGGGCCTCTATCTGGCGAAGCGTTCGAGACTAGTTTTTCAGAGAGGAGAAGCTTCTCCGCTCTCTGAAGATATGCAAACGATTTTCCGGCGAAGGAATCGTCGGTTCCCTCCGCTATCAGCTCTTCCTCTCTTATATACGAAAAAAAAAAAAAAAAAAGGATGTACCTACATATCGAGCAACGTTGTTTTCAAGTTCAGGCATATAAATTGTAACGCCATTAAGAACCCCACTCGACTATCCATCATTAAGATGCCAGCGACTCGCGGGTTAAACACTTTTCCTTCTTTTTTCTCGGCCTCGCGTGCGTATAAAAATGTAATCGCTCTCTAGAAAGCAACGGGAGGATCCCCCATCTTCCCATTAAAGGAAATTGCTTATACGTGATCGACTGCATGAAACGCAAAGTGTAACGTCGCGCGGGACGATCTTGCGCGCGACGGGGCCCAGAGGCCCCCTCGAAGAAGGAGAAGGAAGAGAAGGAGAGAGAGAGAGAGAGCACGTGTTCTCTCGTGCGAGAGAACGTAGTCCAAGAGGCGCACGAGATGCGTGGAAATCGCGTCTCACGGAAACAACAGGAAACGCGACATCAATCCTGGCGCCGTGCGGTCGCGTTGCGCGAGAAAATCGGTGAAATCGCACGCTCTTGTCGTCTGCGAACGCCCGTTCCCGTTACGAAGGCGCGCGGACAATATCGGGACGGATATAATTCATGAAATTATAAAGAATTCTCATCTTCGGAGGATTACATTCCCGGTTGTTTGGTGCAAGGACTTTAAATCGGAACTCTCACTTCGTTTATAACAACAACTCTCTCACCACGGTAATCCGACGCGTCCTAAGAATCCGATAAACATCATAGTTACGCTCGTATATGCACCGCAAATCATTTACAGCAAGCCGAGGTGGTGTTACCGCATAAACGAACGACAGGAAGCGGTAAGGATCAACTGGTTTTACCTCCACCCTATCCTTTTCGCAAGTTTCCAACCGTCTACGAGAGAGTTCGCCCGCTCTGTTTTCTCCGGTTAATTAATTCTTTATGAGACCGCTCGTCTCTTAATGGTCTATCGGCGAAGTCGTTCATTTAGAGTCCTGAAAATTCAACCAGCGACCTACCGCGTTATCGTGCGAAGTTTTGCGAAGCATAACAAGCAAACTCCGAGATTTCTTTGAGCGGGGGACAACTGTAAAAAAATAATCATTAGTTTACATTCAGAAGAATATATACGCGGCTTTAATTGTCGTGTCGTAAAACCAAACCGTGCGTGATATCGATTAAAGCTAATTGGTTTAGAGACTCGTAAATCACCGTATCGTATTACCGTGCGATGATCAAAGGAGACGGCTAGGCGTATGCATCACTAGACATGTTTCATTATAATTGACAGGCGAATGGGCACTGATAATTATATGAGTTCCTATAATTTACGGGTCTCACGTAAAGAGAGTCTTGCTTAGCTTAGAAAACTCTCGTTTCTGTTAACGCATCTGTTTCTTTTAAAATATATCAAAGCGAAGTAAAATATATTAATGCAAGATATATATATGAAACATATAATAGAACAGTTTTGTTTACGTTGCAGGTGAATTCAAGCTTCGTCCTGAACGTTACGGACGACGTAACCGTCGACGATCAAGGCCCGCCCGTTCGCAAGACGGTCGCCGGACTGGACTTTGAAACGATGCAGGACAACTTTAGCAACGGCAGACTGCACATCGTTTGTAATGCCTATGTCTTTCACCTCTATCAGAAGAAGGACGAGGTGATTCTAAAGGAAGAACGTCCAAGACTGGCTTCCGTACTTGGAACACGGGAATCCTCCTACATTGGTACTTTATTTCTCATCAACGTAAATGCGTTACAGCAGCAAATCACTTGTTTCAAATTTAATTAAAAAACGTTAAATAAAAATTTTACAAAGTAAATATAATTTTTTTAGTTACAAGTAGTTTTACAAAGTAGATATGGATTTTCTAGTTGTATTAAATTTCTTTTATATAAATTTATGAAGCAAATGTGATGTACTACTGTCATCTTATGTTACGTATCAGTAAACTTTATAGCTTTTTGTTTTTAAAATACGATCGGAACTGACGAATAAATTGTTCGACACACCGGTTTGTTCCAGGTGCCGCTTCCAAGAGCAGTGCAGAGTATTTCTACGTCGCTGCCGTGACCATACTGTTGCTGTGCAGCCTGAGATAACATCAATGAGCTCGTAACACGTTTTATGCGCACGATTGTATCGATGAAAAGGCGAGGGAAGATAAATAATTTGTAAACTTTGAAAATCATTAAGTGGGATAAAATCTGGAAAAAGGAGAAATTTTCTGTTGACGATAAAAAAAAAAAAAAAATACAGAGCGTATGTTATTCGTGTAAATAGGATAAAAAAATTTAGTGAATTATCTATGTGTACGTGATCTATGCGTTCGTTCTTTCACCCGCAAGAACGAATTTGTAATCCGATAAGAATAACATGTCATATTATTATAATAGATCGACGATAACTGCCCGGTCAAAACTGCCCGATGTCTTATTTGACGAAAAAAAAAAAAAAAAAAGAAAGAAAATATTGTACCATCTTTTTCTATCCTCTGACAATGATTTTGATACCTCCTGTGTAATATTCTAGCGAATACACAATGTCCTGTCATATATTTATAGGCGAAATATTGTTAAATTGTTTATACATTTTATTTCAAAGAAATATAAAATAAACGACTCACCTTCGTTACTTTAAGTCTTTAATATATATTTATGTCTCTTTTTTCGCATTCCTTTTTTGTTCACACAGAGAAAAGCTTAGATACTTAGCGATTATAACAAATATAGTTTCTTAGCTAATAATCTTTAGTACTTTGATCTTATTGTTTAAAGGCGATTGTTAGTTTAAGTAAAACGCACTTAGAGAGGAGTATGTCCTAATTTTACTGACACGTATATAGACACATGTATTTCTGTACAAAATTTCATTGTATTAATTTACTTATATAGATGAAGTCAAAATAAAATAAAAATTACGACAGGGTGATATCACAAAACATGTACGCCTTGATTGAACTAAATAAAACCATCTTATTGCTATTACATGATAGAGTATCATTTGCATTTGTAAGTAACATCTCAAAGCCATCGGTTTCCACGAAGATCATCAGAATATATGCGGAGATGGTAACAAATTGTTTTTTCGTAATGAAACATATATAAAATAACATCTACCAAAAATGACCTTAACTGGCGCTTTGCTTCACCTGTAATTAAACAGAATTAAATAAATAAAATAAATAATACATTACTCATTGAAAAATTTAATGTTGTCCGTGTCTCGCCACCTTTGCCATTTCCCAGTGAGCTTGAAGTTTCTTCTCTAGTATGTCCATGGCTGCTTCTCTGAGCTTGTTTCTTTCTATTCCAACTTCCTGGATCTTCTCCATTTGTTCTGTGACATAATCTACTCTCCTTTTAAAGTAATTTCTCGCATCCTCAGTACTCTTTTGTGCATAATATCCGGTGCCAATGTCTACTATCACATTGTTCGCATCTGCCAATTTTCCAGGTACGTACATTGAGCCTGTCAAAGGTACAAGTATCTCTTTGCCTGAAAAGATAGAAACATGTTTACAGAATATTTTAATATTAATACTGTTATGCTTAAAAACTGAACTGAATTTTCTATCAACTTGTATGGCTTGTGTGTGTTTGCTAG
Source organism: Pseudomyrmex gracilis (assembly GCF_002006095.1). Lineage (NCBI taxonomy): Eukaryota > Metazoa > Arthropoda > Insecta > Hymenoptera > Formicidae > Pseudomyrmex > Pseudomyrmex gracilis. Next base: position 530,011 of record NW_018020695.1, read on the forward strand.
TATAATTTTGATATAAAAGAATAAGTAAGGTTATGTTGGATTCTCACAAAACTTTCACTAAACAAACAGTACCAATTACGCTATTGTCAGTATTGTCTCAGCTTTTAATAACATTTACCATCAATTTACTAACGTTTACTATCAATTTTACAGTGTGTAGAGGTATCTTATTAAATATATACTTATATATATATTTGTGGCTCTCTTAACAAAAGTAGTTCACTTAACCTGTACTGAAAAGCTGTATATTAAAAAAAAAAAAAAAAAGCAAAAATATAGCTCACCTTCCACGGACGGCGTAATCTTCTCTAAACACTGACCCGACTCCTGATATTTGGTCTGCGCAATTTTCAAAGCATGCAAAGATTCCTGAAACACTCCGAGTTCCTGATCCAAGTGCTGCTTGAACGACGAAAGTTGCTGAATATTCAGATTCATCAAATCCCGCGAGCACTGCAGTTTTTTCATGTAAGGCGGCATTTTCTTTGCTGAATCGTCTTGTGACATCTTGAATATTTTCGAAGATAAACTATGTTTTTTGAATTTACAGCACACAGAATTACGTACACAGTTTTCGAATGATCGAAACCAGTGGAAACCAGGCGATACCACCCAGTGTTCCGATATTGGAGAGGCTGTACGCGCATGCGCGACGAAATCCGAGAGAATCCAGTGACGTATCTATGAAGATGCGCGGTAGTTTTAGCGGGAGGCTAGCTAGCGGAAGATAGCTTAAATATAACTTTTTTATTTGTTATAACAT
>NW_018020695.1:531233-537466 GCF_002006095.1 Pseudomyrmex gracilis
CTTTATATTTACATTTTTTTAAAAATTTTAAATGAAATAATCGGTTCCAGTGACAGTACCCCATATTACTTGTTTTAGATACTTTTGTGACGTTATAAACGCCGCGCATGCGCGTACAGCCTCTCCAATATCGGAACACTGATACCACCAAACACGGGCAGCCGCAAGCTCCTGTTACGTAGCTTGCAAAACCGTACACTAGAGGGCAGTACGCGACGCGCGCAACGCGAGCGCCATCTAGGTACGCACGCGAATCGAGATAGCCAGCCAACTTCATGTACCATTAAACGGCAAAGATGGCGGGAACGCACCGAGCGCAAATACGTTGGCTTTCTAGTTTTTCGATATTATTTTTAAAACTTGTGATACTTTGTCGCGTGTTTACAATGCATATTGCGTGGAAGACGATTATATGAAGCAATTGAAATAACGTTTGCAAAGTATGTATCGTAGTATGTAGATATAACAATTTATCTTTGGCGGAAAACTTTGCGCTCGCGCCGCTTCGACTATCAACCAGCGGCAAAATGATTTTAGTCCTTTAGTTTTTTGTCGTATTCTGATTCAATCGATTTAGATTATTATATTCAGTTTTTTACGTTAGATATAGATAGTATCAGGTTTTATAAGTAAATACATGATCAAAATAAGACAAATTTCTTCAGAAAAGTATAGAACAAAAACGTATTCACTGAGAAATAAGAATAAAACAATACTAATAGCAAACATTTGTAACGCTTTATTTTCATTTTCTAATCAATCAAATAATTTGTTAGGATTCCACACGGTTTCCACTTTACGGAAAAGAACCGCCAGAAGTCGCTGCTCTTTCTTTTTAAACTTGGCATATCTGACTAAGGGACAAAGCAGATTCAAAGTCGACTAGATATGGAGTTCATCAGTAAAATCAAATATAGTAAGTTTTCCATGTAATTAATAATAATTTAATACAAGTTATATATCATTTTTTATAATAATTAGAAAAGAAACTAAAAATTTTTAATCAAAGGGAGAGAAGAAATTTTTACAACGCAAGGTTTACTTTCGCAAAATTTTGCAAAACGAGGTTACAAAGAGATTTGATTTATAACAGGGGCAATAATTTTCCATACACCTATCAGTCTAATTAAAAGATGTGACATTTATATCGCATCATGCGCATAAATAGCTATAGGATTCTGATCGGTGATTTCAACATTTTCTTTTATATAACGGAATTTGATATAACAAGTACTTGCATTTCCTAGAAATATATCGTAATTTGCGACGGAAAACATCAAATAGGCTTGCAAATAGAGTTATATATAAAGTTTAATCTTCCTCTTCCCTTTTTCCCAATACCATCTTTTTACATTTCCGTGAAACATTTCTCTTTGAACTCTTTGAATTTTATATACAAGTAATTAAAACTTAATTCAGATTTTCTCTTACTATATCTTCTATATATTTGTTTTCTATTTGAAAAAAAAGTTTAATTTGCGAATAAGAAAAAGCGCAAAAATATATATAACAAATAATTTTTTTTTGCAATATTTTATAATATTTTATTATTTAATAAAGAAATAATATAAATTTTAAACAAGAAATAGCAAAAATTATAAATAAATTATATTTTCACATTTTTGTGTGTGCCATATTTATAAAATTCATGTTTGCACATATAAATTTCGTATACCTGTAAATAAATCTTATAAATTATTTATGAAGGTCTAGACATTTAATAAAAGATTCAAAATAACACGTTTCAAAATATGTATTGTAGAAAGATCATTTATTACAATTTATTCTTCAAAGAAATTACATTAACAGTAGACTTTAAATGATTTATGCTTTTGCAGACGCGTAAGAACAACAAATCCTTTAAATCCGTTAGCTTAAGACTCGAAATACGCTGTGATGAGAAGAAGAAATGTTCACGATTGTGCAGATTAATCTATATAACGAGTGTATCTATTTAAAGACCGAGAAATTGAAATGAATAAAATATAATTATGTAAATTGACAGGTTAGTATCTCTCACACAGCTGCGCGCGAGTGCGCTGATGAATATCGGAGATGCTGCAATTAAAAAAAGCGAAAAATGCGCGCTGCAAAACGAGGTTACAAAGAGATTTGATTTATAACAGGGGCAATAATTTTCCATACACCTATCAGTCTAATTAAAAGATGTGACATTTATATCGCATCACGCGCATAAATAAACAATGATGAAAAATGTATCCCCGACAAATCTCTTTACGCATCTCTTTTTCAAATATTCCCTCGCATGTTTTATACATTGGTGTTCTAATTATATTTTATTTTATTTTATTAAAAACCGTATCTTTTTTACGCAGAAAGATCTTTCTTATGTAAAGATATAAAAGGAAAGATCCTCGATATTTTTAAAGTGGCTCGAGAAAGAATTGCAATTAATATGCATTGTTCAACGGATATATGTTTCATATTGTATAATATATTGTTTATGTGAATACGAATTATTATTCTCAATATTAATCATGTTGAGAGAACTAAAAAGAATTATTGATATTTTGTAATGTGCGAGATAATAAGGTGCATGTGAAACGGTATCACAATTTCAAAATAAAATTTATTACCTCTTACTTAATGCATATGTATGCCGTGTCACTGTTTTTGTATAGATAACGCGTTGCTGTAATATTATGCACTTTATTATCATTGTATCCATGTTCCAGAATTTTCGAGTGTTGAACACATGTGTCTTCTCACGGAATAGTAACCAATTAACAACTAATTAATAATAACTAATTAAGTGATAGAAGTTAGAAGTTTCGAGATTTCTCAATTAACAAAATTGCATATTATCTCTCTCTCTCTCTCTCTCTCTCTCTCTCTCNTCTCTCTCTCTCTCTCTCTCTCTCTCTCTCTCTCTCTCTCTCTCTCTCTCTCTCTCTCTCTCTCTCTTACACAATATATTATGTTATTACTTAAAATATCGCTGCAAGAAAGGCATTTTTCTATGAAACGTTACTTGTAAAAGCTATTTTCTACTTTTAATGAAAGCAGAATATTAATATTTATTTTTATTATCAGATTTTTGTTTTATAGACGCTTTGTCTTCTGCATTTTACTGGTTTCTTTTCTCCCTTTTTTCTATATGAATTGAATGAATGAATAAAAAATACAAAAACACAAAGGAGAGAAAATATAAGGTAAACAGCTGCAAAAACGGTTTTTTGTAAAATAAAGAAAATTACTTAAAACATTTTTTTGAAACAGAATTTGGAAAATAATTGCAATAAAATATTTGTATGTAATATTTGGCAAAGTAATTAAGTAAACTGTTCTTGAATACTAATTTTGGTAATACAAGCGATTTGCAACCACAAATTAGAAAAACAAACTTTTCTCTGGTCGAGATTATAAATGAGATCTTGTATATACTCTCTTAGGATAGCAAGCATTCAGACAAAAAAAATTATCGCGTATATTAAACAAAATAATGGCAAAAATGAGCTAGCTAGATTGGCGAATTCTTTACATTTCTGTATTTTTGTATTTCAGAATTACTGATGCAATGTTAAATATCGAATATCGGCGAGAGGACAAAATCGCGCGAATATTTACAAGTTAAATTCTTATAAAATTATTTTTAATTGTTTCAATTTTTTGTATGTTTAATTGTATGAGCTATTTAATTTTATTTTCTAATTTTTTTGTAAACATATAGGATATTATAAATAGTTCTGAAAAAAAATTAATGTGTGATTCGTAATAAGCAAAATTAGTATTACATCATATCTGGTGGCAATCTGCAATTTTGTCTCTCTTTTTTACACAAATTTTCTCTCTTTTTTATTTTTCTTCATATCGATGAATATTAAAAATCAATTAAAAATAGATTGAGAGTTTGATACAACTATTGAAAAAAACTTAATAAAACTAGCAATTATTATTGAAGCTTTGCATGAACATTAAAATAATTTCTTTTATTTGAATTATAATATTGATATAAAGTGTTAATTAATTTTGTTTATTAATAATTGTGTTAATCTCAGAAGTGTTTTTCAAAGTGTCAATAATATCTGACTTTTTTGTAGCTTTTCGCGAATAATATAAAAAAATCTTTTAATAATAATTTTATTCAGTAGATCTCAATCAAATCGTGTGCAGTTATTTCTTATTGAATTATTCTGTGCTCACAATAGAAAGAAACAGATTGAAGCTAACGTTTACTAGAAAATAATGAATGAATATGAGTTTCTTCGAGATGAAACTTTCTTACGTGATATGTTTCTCGACATAATAATTATAAAATTTACTTCGAGAAAATAATAAAATTAGAATAATTTACGTATAAGCTTTGGTATACTGAAATTTATGCATAAGAAATTAGAATGCATCTTAGTGGAATTATTCAGTGAGTGTCTTATTCAAACTGTGCCACTGTTTGTAAAAGTTGAGTGCTGCTCTTACAAAAGTACTAGGACGAAAGCAACACTTTGTTTTTATTGAGATTTTTTTTGCGAGAGATAGGCAATACCTTTATAGTATGTAACAGTATCACTGCCACCGGCATTCCGAGAGTTTATAGTATCTAAAATATAATATGAAAGGAAAGAAAAAAAAAAGAGAACTAATTTTATTTTACATTTTTTTCCCGTTTGATTATAAAATGAATTGATATGATACAACAATATATGAAAATACCATATAATCACATTCTCTTAATATCTCATCGTCTTTTTCTTATCGAATAGTTTTTTTTTATGTTTATACAACAAAACAATATAAATAAATAATATAAATACATATTCAATATTAATTACGTGTGAATATTTACGCACAGCAATTGCGCGAAGAGTTTAAGCGTTTGAGATAGACGAAGAAAACGCGTGACATTAATCTAGGATATTAATACCAGACACATTCGTATGCAAAATTATCGACACGGAATATTACATAGTATTTGTGCGAGTCGCATATCCATGCGGGCTAATTAACGCGGATCAAAATCAGACAAATGAGTTTAACATACCTATATATTATGTTCCGATAGATTTACGATGAGTTGCCTCGATCCATGCTTCAGGAAGCGTTAATGCACGAACTGTGTAATCCAATCTTCAATGTTTTTGTTTGGCAATTTATACGGCAGTTCGACCGATTGAATCATTTTTAATCCTGACAAAAACTGACAGTTTTTTCTTCCTTGTTTTTTTTGTCGGTTTCGTCACCTGTACATGACTTCAAAAACAAAACAAAAAACTCACTATCCTTTCAAACTTTTGCATGAAACATGACGATTTAAAAGCCGGCTTTTTTTACACCGCGCGTTGCACATGTTTTGCAACGTTTGCGTTGCGTGTATCATAAAGCATGTACTTTAATCAAGAATGATAATATAGTTTCTAGGTTTTTTCATGAATCTTCTCTTTTAGATCACTTTAAATATAGCTTTCTAAATAATAAATACGCGTACGTAAATATGCCTGTACAAAACTTACGAATTTTAAATAAAATGCAAGCGCATTTTATAACACATCTGAGATCAAATATATTTCCACCTTTTTTATATTATAGATAAAAAATATATATGCAATTATTAAACTTACATACTATACACGTCACGTGTTATTACTTTCTGTTCGCACATTCGGCCTAAAGGAAACAATAAAGTTGAAATATAAACTATAAAGAAAGTGCGACTCTTCGTGATTTTTATCAGAAACACGTTTCGTTCAAGTTGTTCAAACAAAATATATAAGTAAGTCAAATTTTAGAACGGCAACAATAAAATTGAAAAATTGACTCATTTTTAATCTCTTGAGCATATTAACGGACAGCAGAAGAACAGAATTAAGAAAAAAAATGTTACAAAAAAAGAGAGATGTGTTTTAAAATTATATATATATATATATAAGTATATAAACCAATATAATTTAATTTAATCTGTGGTTTTGCATTTATTTTATATTACACACATACACACACATATATATATATATATTTATATATGCAGGATTTCTATAAATAATAATAACTGTAGTATTTTCGGTTATGGAAAGAATAAAACCACGTTATTTAATATAAAAGGAGTAACGAAATAAAGTTAATATAACCTTTTTAAAAAAAGGTAAAAACAGGCGCCAAGTACACGCACAACACGTATTGTATTTAAATTAAATTATTTTTTTATTTATACTCCAAAAACTTCTTTCTCTATAAAACCTGTTTTACAACATTTATATACTACAAAACATTCTTTCTCT
>NW_018020696.1:0-33301 GCF_002006095.1 Pseudomyrmex gracilis
ACTAAATTTAATGATGGTGTCTTAAAATAGACAGTTTAAAGAGTATATACATATTGTTTCAGATTTTTTTAGAAATATTTAATATTTTTAAAAAGCCCAAGACGAAAAGGACCCATGTCCGGCGAATTAAGATGCCAAAAAACACGCCGTCCGTTGAGGGTTAATACAACACACCGCATCAAATATCAAACAATTAACTAATATACAGAGAGTTACATGCGTTTCCATACCATTGTATTCATATTGTTGTAATTATTTATGTATAAAAATGTCAAAAAAGTATATTACATTGTATCTTATTCAGGGAATAAATACATGTATTAAACATCGTATTATACGTATTATACGTATTTTGTGTATAATACATACGGAATGTAAAATACTCTGTATATTATGTATTAAAGTGTATACTATGTCTTTTCTTCCAAGTTTTTAAGGATATACTTCCGAATGACCCCTGCTCCCAATCAATCTGAAATTTTGCACAAAAATAGTGTTCGATGGGACAAACAAAACGCGCGTAGTCTCCACTTCTAAAATCGATGTGAGCAAGTCTAATTTATTAACAATTATATACAGTTGCGCCGCAACACATATTTCGTCCGGCGATAAAGCACGGCAACGCGAAACTCGCTGATCGCACTCGATCGTAGCTACAGGCCGCCACCACGGCACGATCACGCTTTTCTTTTTCGTTCAATCCGAACGCCGAATCTCGTCAGCACAGCCACTCTCGCCACAATCTTATTCAGCACTCTCACACCGCACCGTGGTTAAAATTAAGCTACAAGATGTTGTTAAGCTTAGTTTACTAATGTATGCTGAATAACGACCATATGTTGTAAAAATTCAAGTTATTTATTATTATTGGTAGAAACCAATCTCCGTTTTCGGAAAGACACGCTACTAAAATCCAAGCTATTTCTATGGTCTACACTGTTCTACTTAATGCAACATATATAGCACTAGACATGTTGCGTAGATGGGGAAAGTCACTCCACATCTGCTTTTCGTGAATTCAGGTTTATTTTATTTAAATTGACTATGATGAGAACTTGACCTCGTACACGACCGATGGTACAATTTTTTGAGAACTCGGTCTCGTATGCGATCGGTAGTAGAATCTTTTCGAGAGCTTGGTCTCGTATAATCGACAATATTATTCTTTGAGAGCTTGGTCTTATGGTCAACCATGTTTCTTTTTTACTGAAAACTTTTTTTGATGTCCACGTTCCGGCACTCTGCAAATATCAGAGAGGGGATAATCGATCGCGCCAATCGCGCGATAGTAGGCGTTGATTATAACGACATATGATCGTTGAACTCGTCACAGCAAGTTCGACGAACCGTCTCCGCGCTATCGTTCATCTCTGATGTATGCTGACGTGTGAATATACAAGCAATTTAATCGATTTCGATGAACGCTGCGACATGAGTCGATAGTGGGCCCACTAATATTACTTTTTGTTTATGTCATATCGACACAAGACAATGTAAGAATTGTCACGATGATTTGCATAAAAATTATTTATTTACTTACAATTTATTTACAATGGTCACAACAGATATATATCGTTTATAAAGGCCAAATACTACAAGTATGTTGCAAGTAATTGCAATGCACCAAAAAATTACTGTTTTCTAAAAACTTTGTTCTTAGGAAGAACTTTCTTTGAATTAGGTTTCTCTTTCTTAGGAAATCTAATCCAGGTTTCCTTAGAAATTATATTTAGGTTTCTGCAAAAAAGGTTCTTTCTTAGGAAAATATAATTTATACAGTTTTCTTGTAAAAGATTATAAATGTGACGATGTTACAATAATTATAACTTATAATTACGCGACTATGCTAATTGATTGGTAATATTTGACTGTAACTGGCTCACTGTATCTGACTGCTTGACTCTGACTGATTGCGTCTCGGTTTGAGGGCGCGTTTTATGGGCCTCAGTTTGGTCACGGAAAGTTCTAGAATTTTCCTCATTTGGTAATGTTCTAGAGTCATCTCGAATGTTCTAGATTCGGATGCGCGCTAGAGCGAGCATTTCCTGTGTCAAAGATTGCCTTATATGGTAAGGTATTTTGAAGGGTCGACAGTGCGTCATGGTTTTACCGTTAACCGTCGCACTCTAAAGTAAACATGGAAGATTCTAAAATCTATGTGTAGCAACTAGACTACGGTAGACAATGGTCACAACAGATATATGTCGCTTATAAAAGCCAAATACTACAAGTATGTTGCAAGTGATTGCAATGCACCAAAAAATTACTGTTTTCTAAAAACTTTGTTCTTAGGAAGAACTTTCTTTGAATTAGGTTTCTCTTTCTTAGGAAACCTAATCCAGGTTTCCTTAGAAATTATATTTAGGTTTCTGCAAAAAAGGTTCTTTCTTAGAAAAAACCTTTTTTGCATTAGGTTTCAAATAAATAAAAATATACATATGTTAACATCAAAGATGTATCATCGAAAATATATCAGACTGATACTTAGTATCAAGTTGCTCTTGAAACTCTGATGAAGTGAGCTAAAATGTTCGCGAAACATCAGTATAAAAATGACACTAACGCGGCTCAAACCCGGTCAAAACATCTTCGAATATTAACCCTCAACGGACGAACATGAGTCGTTTTCGTCTGGAGCAAAATTACTTTCTGAAAAAAGTAAGTTTCTTGTTGTCATATTTGGTAAAAATTATGAATTAAAACTTTTTTTTTCACTAAATTTAATGATGGTGTCTTAAAATAGACAGTTTAAAGAGTATATACATATTGTTTCAGATTTTTTTAGAAATATTTAATATTTTTAAAAAGTCCAAGACGAAAAGGACCCATGTCCGGCGAATTAAGATGCCAAAAAACACGCCGTCCGTTGAGGGTTAATACAACACACCGCAAAAGCATCAAATATCAAATAATTAACTAATATACAGAGAGTTACATGCGTTTCCATACCATTGTATTCATATCGTTGTAATTATTTATGTATAGAATATTCGGCCACCAGAACGTGTGACAAACTTTGGATGGCTGTTGGAAATATATGTAGAAAATACAGACATTGTACTATAGTAGAAGAAAGTTAAATATACTATTACTATCATAGTTATATAGAGGTCTAAATGGAATAGTGTTCGGAATATATGACTCTATTGCAAGTTAGAGACACGTGGCCTCTCTTATCCAATTCCTATCCTCACCGCCTAATGGTGAACCCCGATAACTTGAGCAACTCCGTAGAAAATTGAGTAACCAACCCCAGTGGGAAGCAGAGTCAAGGCCAACGAGGAAAGAAGAAATGGTCCCTCGATAATTGGGGGGTTGAGCAGAAGGCTAACTACCTTCTCCTGGAAAAAAGTCTAATTGCGAGTATTCAAGAAAGAGAAGTCGGATCGATCGAAGAAAACTACGCAATAAAAAGGAACATGAGTTAAAGATTGCGACATGAAATATCCGATCCTTCTACAGGCAGGGTGCACTTCATAGCATAGCTTTTCGAAAAAGCATCTATGCGCTCCGAGAGCACGCGATCTTCCTCTCTGTTCTGCAAATAGCGCAAATACGCTTCGATCGAATACTAAAAAGTTATATACGTGTTACATATTGATATCACAAAATGTGTTGAAAAATATTAATCTCACATTATAAACGTATATTTAATGTACACATTATACAGACATAAATTTATAATAATTTGTACTAATCATTTGCTGTGTTTCTAATACATTGCTATACTGTAAATTTTGTTACTGAAAGATGTTATAAAGTTTGCTCTTACTAAAATTACATTATATTATAGTAGCTACCGAGTTTTTAGTTAGATATTTGTGTAAGTTTGAAACCTGTTGATAGATTTATGTTGAATCTTTCCTAAAGTCAATTGTGGCTCAAACACGATAGAGAAAGAAAGAGGAATTTACTAATTAAAGCTGCGTTTTGATATTTATTGTGATCTTCTACATACTACAAATCTCTACTTCACATGTGCTATAGATTTCCAGTATTGGCAGTGAATATCAGACCGCAGCCTATAGCAGTATTTACTACATATTACATTTCTCTTGAAGAACTTTTATTCATGTATCGAAACTCAATTCTGAGTAAACTGTGGCGAGATAAAAGTAAGAGAAATAAATTTAGTAATTATTTAACTTTTCATGTATAAAATTTTTGACATAATAACGTAAAACCCGATATAGATCGTCTTAACAATGTGCAGTAGTGTCCGTGAATATGCTACCAAACTTTATTTTCATCAAATTAGTAAAATCAAAACAAGAAATTATTTAAAAACCATTCTCAAAATATATAATAAATATATGAATATATAAATATATAAGTGTTCATTAGAGTCATACGCTGAGTGTTTACTGTGAAAAAAAAAATTATATAAATATATATATTTTTGTATATATATATATACAAAATACGCGACAAACATCGTATGGCTAAAAATTCTCTTATTGACCAAAAATTTCACGTTGTTTTGTTATTATAAATGAAAAATAATTGTATACTTATTATATCTGTATTTTAAAGAAAGTTGCGACGTTTGTATACACATGAAACCGTCTCATACACACAAAACACTAGTCTAAAATAATACTACATGTATACTCAACTAACACATAAAATATTATTACTCATGTTCTATTAAATTATAAATCGGATTGACACAGTCGTAGAACACACTACTAGCCAAAAGTCTGTTCAAAACCTCTATGATCGCGTCAAGCGTGACAGTACCGTAAGTCATCGTATGTCTCTGCGTGTAACAAGAACAAAACTTTACATACTAAATCAGAGAAACTATATTGTTCAATTAATTTTTTTAAAAGTTGTAAGAGTGTTATTAAGTCTTTTGCATGTAAAAGTAATTTACTTGCAATAAATCTTTTACAGTTTCGCGAGCGCACCATTGGCACATTTAAAAATAATTTACTAAAACTCGTTTTTGATTTTTATAACATCTCAATTGTATAGTTTCAGAAAAACATATCTACATTCTGAACCATTTTCTAGATACAACATGTCAAAACATATGAACGTCTAGTAAACAGTGAAAATATATATTTCGAAACTCATATTTCTATACATATGTACATAAATTACAACGTAAGTAAGGTCGTTTCCCCGTGTATACGGGTGTTTACATCGTGATATGTATTTATTATTTCACGAAAACGACTGTCTTGTAGTTATTGATCATCTCTCCAAGAAACAAGATCGCAGATATTCTTACGCAAATCGTTTTTGAACTTATATAGTGATAATACGTATAAAGTGTAAATTAAAATTTATATTTTAGAAGATACAGATATTCTCTCAAACATAGTAAGTTATAAAAAGCTCGTATATTATGTGGTAAATATTCATTATTATTGTTGTGAAATATATCTTGTAGTTTACACCACACGCTAAAATTCTATAAAATTCGTTAGAGAGAAAGAGTTTTCTTTCTATTAAAAAAATGTATATCTGCTTTAGTTTATCACTTATTGTATAAATTATAATACTTGTACATAAACCATACGAAACTATTACATAACTACTACTGCAATCTACCAATATCGTATTTACATTGACATAAGTTGCAAAGTGTGACATACTATATAATTAAAACGCGCTCAAAATTTGTAGACAAACTTTTCGAGTATAACGTTGTTTGTTCAAATAACAGATTGTTAAAATTGTTTATTACACTTTGTGTTTTTCTTTTTCCAATTGTTCTTCTATATGTCAAATTACCGCAATCATGACAACTATTATGCGAGTGTATCTATATGCGTACGTAATAAACATAAAGACATCGAAACCAAGTGATAAACATATTCTAGAACGGTCATACATATCTGTCTTTGACAATTATATCTGATAAAGAATTAACAATTAATGTGTACATTTATAATTTGTCTGTTGCGTCTTTAATGGCATATGCATTTCTTGTTTAACAAACAAAATAATTTTTTAGATTCACAGTATGCAGATGCTTACATTCTTTGGAACTTTGAGCTTAATATTTCTACCTAGATTTGCTTTTTCATCTGATGAAAAGTTATCTCAAGACCAACAATGTATACAACCGATTGAATATATTATGAATATTTCAGCGGAAGTACATAATAATTCACTCAACGTCAATTCTCGTGTCAAACTCAACATTTCATGTACAGACCAGAAAATACGACTGTATGTCAAACACTATTGTAATGTTATATACGATTTTAACATCATTACTAACATTTCTCGGTATAATTATTCGCATTGGTTATACGAGCCACTTTCTACGAAAGAAGGATTCATTGACATCGTTCTCAAGGACCAATATATAGAAGATTTTAAAATAAAACAACGAAAAAAAGATATACAACCTGGAATATATTGGATAACTGCGAAATATAATTGCATTTTAGAGAAAGTTGCAACAATTATCCCATATGTACCTGAAACTAAAAAAGAAAAGTGAGTAAATAAAACGCTACTGCAGTAACAATTTCTTTTTTCGTTCTGTAGAAATAAGATGTATACAGTTTTAGTAGTTACATATCAGTGTATATTTATAATCTACGTTTTTTCATTATATAGATATTTGATTTTACCGCGTATTCCCGCTGAATGGATTTTTCCTTATTGGAAAAATCCTGCAATCAAGGCTGCATTTACTATTCAATTTAACCATACCTACAATGAAATAGTTTTATCACATACGGTTGGTGATAAAAAGATTAAAACAAATCAGTTCTATACATTATTTCCTACTACACCTAAAATATCTACTCATTTGGTAGCAACAGCAGTATTACCAGAATATACCGATGAATCAACGTATACCGATTATTATATGAGTGCTTCCTTGTTGCATTATACACGTGCTACTATTAAAATTAGATTGCAAGTGCAAAACGACATTTCATACGCAATATTACTTATAAAAAATTTTCTGACATCTATCGACGAGAAGAAAGAGTATATCACATCAGTCTCATACGTGCAGTATTTAATACTTCCAAACTCCAACAATTACGAAACCATAGTAACTTCTGGACTTGTATTCTTCAGGTAAAATTAACTTAAAACAATCATACATATGATAAAAACGACAAAATTGATGTAAGAACAATGTTATTTTTAGAGACGCTAGTATTGCATACAATAGAAAAGTAGATTCAATTATAAAACAAGCAAAAGTAACATGCTTGATTGTACGCGGTGTGCTACAAGAAATGTTCAGCGAATGGTTAGTTACATTGAAACAATCTGATTTTTGGTTCCTTGAAGGGTTTTTGACATTTTACGGAGTTTATTTAGTCGATCAAGTAAGTCTTGCATTTAATAGAATTTTGTTGATAGATGACACTAAAATATTATGATATAATAAAACATTTTAATACTATATATATGTATAATATGTAACATTAATACTTCAAAAGTGTATATTTCTTGTATTTTTATTAAAAAATGCATTCTATACACTTCAATACTAAATATATACATGTATATGTATTTATAATACTCTATATATATGCGAAACAATATAAAAAAAAAAAATATTATGTAGTCATCTTAAAAATTATGTTAAAAAATTTTAGTATCACCTTCTATCTAATACTTTAATGGAGAATCCCGATAGCAAAGATTTCTATTGCGCAGATCGACGGTTGCACAGATTCCGTTTGCCTAGATTCCGTTTGCACAGAAAATTCTTGCGAATAGTCATCATTGCACAGACATGTTATAGATTAGGTTAAGTTAGATTTTTTCGGAATGGGGGTGCAGGAAGGGTGGCGAAGTTCCTCACTCGCCTACATATAAAATATAGTGTGCGATTTAAGCAAAATATTTACTTTGTAAATGTAATAATACTGACTATGCGCAATTGGAATTTGCGCAAAGATTTTCTGTGCAAACGGGACCTAGGCAAACGGAACCTGTGCAACTGTCGATCTGCGCAAAAGTATCCTTGGCTATCGGCGTTCTGCCATACTTTATACAAGGTGTCCCATAATTGCCGTCTCACTGCTCGTAGGGAATAACCCCTTCTTCTGCAAGAAGAAAAGTCCTATATCACTTTGGAAGATTTGCAATAATTAACGAGATATGAATTAATAAAGATCCGCTACTCCGAGTGCATCCAGCGTAAGGGGGAGTGTAAGGACAGCCTACAGCCAATTTTTTCACTTCTAGATAAGTTTTCGATAACTTTATCTAGAAGATATCTCTCAAAATTGGTTCTCCTTATTAGTTCTCAGAGAAATTTATCCAGAGGATAGTTATCGAGAAGTATGAAGAAATCGGCCCCGCTAGTCTTTCTCACGGATAGCGCGCTTTCCGAACGCAGCTTATAGGCTGTTTATGTATAGGGGCAAATGCTATTCTATTAGCTCCTCCCGCATTGGCGCGTCCGCGCGAAAGACTACGCTGTCCTTACGCTAGATGCACGCTGATTAACGGATTTTTAGTCATTCATATCTCGGTATTTATTGCAAATCTCCCAAAGTAGTATAAGACTTTTCGTCTTGGAATAACCCTTTCTTCTTGCCTACGACCGGTAAAACTGCAATTATGGGACACCCTGTATATGCAGAATGATATGAAAGAAAACAGATACGTTTTAAGTAATGAATTTAAAATATATGTTGAAAGATTTTAGTGTCACAATTTATGTTCAATTAGTATTTGTAATATTTATAGAAAATCTTGGACGATATTACTAATAATAATTTGCATATACTAAATCTTTTTCTATTATTTGAAATTCCTATCAATTTGGTGGATTAACATTATTCATTACATGTATTCTTTCATTCAAAAGTAAATAACAAAATTAAAATAGACATATGTGTAATCATACAAACTGTGTTAATAGATTTACAATGAAACTTTACTGAAGTCGATTGCGATCCAGACACGACGAGTAGGTTTTGAATATACAGAAGCATTTATTGAACATGGTTTACCAATACAAAACAATTTATTTCCTCAAAACGTAACACTTAATATCATGTGGAAAGAGAAAGGTAAGATAACTCACAATGTAAAACTTTTAATTGTCTAAGGTTTTGCTCATTAAATTGCAAAACAATATAAAATCTAAGTTCATATATCTTAAGACTATAAAGACTGAGAACACAAAAACTGAGAATATGCAATATACCGTGCGCGAAGTTTTCATCGAATTATACAATTACAATCATTTAAGTATTATTGACTATACATTAAAAAAAAAACATATATTTACATATACATATAATATGTATATTTTTGTATACTTTGATAACTTTCACATATTCGAAATTATGTTGTAGCATTCAATATATTTTCTATGATTAATACATTGTGCTATGACAAAGAAGTTTTATACAATTCAATTTTTAAGGAAGCGATAAAATTGTATTCTACCATGTGAGTAATTGTTATTACAATACTTGAAAATACTTGAAAAATGTTTAAGAACTCGTTAGTAACACTATATGTACGTAAAATGTACAAATTAGCACATATTTTTCTATAAAACTTAAAATAAACAACAATATAGGTTTTGTTATGACCTTTCTTGTTATTAGTAGGAATACATCAAGTGATACATTTAATGAACAGTCTGTTCTGGATATTTTATGGAAAAATATACTTGATGTGCCAGCTATATATAAAAATATTCGTTTAGAGACTATAAATATAAAAAATGTGATAACTTTTTGGATAACACAAAATGGCTACCCTGTGATACAAGTAACACGAGACAATGATACACAGTCTCTGGCAATAAAACTTATAGATTGTATCGCAGTTAATCAAGAGGAATTGTGTGAACACATGTGGTGGATACCTGTAACCTATGTAAAAATATCGAGGAATGTGTCTACTAGAACTTATGTGCACTTAAAACCAGACGGGAAAAGTATCTTTGTTCCGTATATTAAAGAAAATGATTTTATCATTATTACGGATCAAAATGGTATTACAATACAAATAAATTATGACTGTAATGTACTACGTATTTTATATATGATTTTCAACATTTTTAACACCGTATTACATTTATTTTTTTGTTTTTACTTAATCTTTCTTTTCCTTTTTACTCCAATTTTTTACTGTTTGTTTTTGTATACTTTTCTTCTAAACATTCATTTACATTGTACTAGGATATCGTGTGACCTATGATTATAAATCATGGACAAATATTGCTTTCTTTTTGGAAAATAAAAATCATACGATTTGGGATCCATATGAAGTATCTGACGTCACTTTAGCCCAAATTCTCGACGATGCTTTTTATTTTTTAATACAAAATACAAAGTACAACGAACAACCTGTTGCAGGAATGAGTAATATAGACACATTTTTCAATCTTGCGGGCAATGTACTTTACGTGAAAAATGGGTACATAACATGGTATCCAATATTTAATGCTCTTCAATATGTATCACAAATTTTTCCGTTTCCAGAAAGCGCAAAAATCAAGGTAAATACCACATTGCACTGATACAGAACACAATAAAAAAAATCAAAACACAATTTTACTTAAAAAATCACTCAATGAAAGAGTCTTCTAATATACACGGTTTACGTTACACATTTTTTTCTCCGTTTGTTTTTTCTTACCTGACAACAAAAAAACCCACTAGATAGTAATATACATATATATAACATTGTCCAAAAAAAACGACTAAACTAGTGTGCATTTAGAAACGTACATATATTAAGAAAATTAAAATATAAACTGTTTCAAATTACAAACCTTTATAGATGTACAGTAATTCTGAAATAAGAAAACATTTGGCTACACTTTTGAGTTACAGATTAATCAAAATACATATAATAACACAATTTACACTGTTTTTTATAGGACAAAACAATAGAAATATTGAATAAATTTCTTGAAGATACATCACATATAAATGTTTCCGAGAATAGCATTGATACTCAATTATATCACGAAGCTTTAAAATGGACATGTATTCTTGGTAGTTCAAAGTGCAACGAACACCTTACTGATATATTAAAGTGGCATCTACAAAATCCTGCACAAAACAAGTACGTTTTTCTATTTCTTTAATTTCACCTGACGTATAACACTTTGCTCTACTGATATATTATACATAATGTCATATATCTGACAGCATGAGTCTTGATATAATATTATGATATTTGTACGAATAGTAGACGGTCGCGAGTGATTTATTTTCTAAAAAAAGTACAGTTTTTTACAAACCGTACATAGATTTGTACAGTACAAGTACACATATAGTTACATATGAAGTTAAATAAACATGACCTCAAAAAGCGTCTTCTTTTTACGATTATAAAAAACGTAATTGCTGCTGTGGTATGAGTGATGATATATCATTACAATATCATGAAAAAAGTAAACTCGTCCGAATGATAAGTGTATAAGTAAAATTATATATATAGTTTTGTGAATATTTACAGATTGTTGGTAAGTTGGAAGAGATGGATATATTGCCAAGGTGTAGCATTACGAATTATAAGTGATTTTATGTTGTTGCATACAATACGAAACATTTATTTGTCACAAGAAAAGCACAACCAATTTTTTCAGCTTTTATTTTGTCGTGGACACAATTATAAATTAGAAGTGCGTTATGCACAAGAACATCATTTAGGAGAAGAAAGTGATTTTGTTAACCTTCTTTTTGATATTGTTGCAAGACATGTAAAAAAGTTTTCTTCACTGGATATTATAATAAGACAAATACAAGATAAATTTCCAAGGTGAACAAAGTTTTCTAAATAAACCTGTTAGTTTTTGTATTATCTTATTACTGTATGTACAATATGTATAATTTACACTATACATCTTGTATGTAGTTTATATCTGTATATGTATATTATGTTTATTCAATTTATATACATTGGTTTTTATATCTTACAAGAGTATAATGTAACTACTAAGAAAAAGTTTATACTAAATATCTGTTATATGTGTTTTATTTAAAAGACCGGTTGGCCTACTTGCAGTTGTGAATTTTAGTATTAACCACATATATGTAGATGAAGATCTCGAAACGGTACGTTATGTGAACTTAAATGTTTAATATAGCTATAACTGTAAAACAATCTTCTTTTTATTTGAATACGTACATTAAAGCATGTACGTGAAAAGAATATATTAGTTATTTATATAGTTGTAGTTTAGCACAATAAAAGAATGACATATATAATAGTGAGTGATTTAGAAGTATTATATTTAATATTATTATTCCATGGTGGTTTTAGATTACNAAGACTGTACTAGTGATGGTTACAAATTTTATCAACAGATATAATCTAGAAACGGTGAGAGGAGGTTTTATAAATAAAATATAATTTTTAAATAAAAGTTCAAAAATAATTTACAAATTTAAGTTTCTAAAATACAAATTGTTCAATTTGTTCAGTAATTGTTACTTGTGTAAATCACTTTTTTTATGGTTTACACATACTTACACAGTTTAATTTTGTTTTCTTTTGTAGTAATTCTTGTTTTTTGTAGTATAAAACTGTATTCTTCACCACTATTTGACTTCTGCAAAAGTATACAAGATGTTATCATTAATATAAGTTGTACTTTTTTGTAGCCATTATTTATACACGATGTCATTANGAAGAAAATGGTGAAGCGTCGAAGGATTATACGAACCAAGAAAATTTTTATTCGGAATGTACCTCATTACTCACTACACTATTAATCACATGATGATTTTAGCAATTTTTTTGTATAGACATATGCGTTTTAATTTAAATAGAAAATGGTATCTATGTATTGCTGTTAATATCAAAGTTAGTCTTGTATAACAAGATTTAATTTATTTTATGACACAAAAAAGTATTTATTAATTATGTTTAAAATGTAGAATTTACAGACTTTAATACATTTAATAATTTGCAAAGTGATCATAAAATCAAATCAAATGTGTGGTACACGTATTGCTACTATTACACTGTATTTCATTTTACACAACTGCGACTAAGTATACATTTAAGATTAATTGCTCACAAATGAATATATAAAACACACGTTATACAAAAAAACACATTCTGTAGGTATTCAGAGAACATTTTGCGAGTAACATCGTATTCCAGTGCGTCGTTATATGAACAGCATATAATCAGTAAATCTAGACAGAACTTTGTACGTGAATATATTGTCATCACACGCAAGAACGACTTATTCATCCTAAGTATGTAATACACTTTCAAATTAAGAGTAAATAACTTACAATATGTTAGCAATTTGCTTGTTATTTGTTGGTATATTGGATGGGTATTAGATAGATTCTCGTGCGCAATATGCACGTGTGCGCGCGATGAAATATGTTAACAAACAAAATTCAGACAAATCACATAATAAGATTTACATATTTAACGCGCGCAAACCGTGCACGCAAAAATTATTATCTGGATATATAAAACTATAAAATGTATAAAACAGAAGCAATCTATCAAACAGTATTATGTATGATAAAATGATATATGATACTCGTAATGATTTTTTTACGCATGTAAAACCTGATAACCAATAATTGAATTAGATATTATTATGGTATTTATAATTTATTCTGTTTTTGTTTTTAATGTGTTCAAGCAAAATTATGTATAACAAAATCTTATAATAAAAAGAGTATTTGCAAAATGTACTTTACTATGTTGTGACAATTCCTTAGTTCTTATCACTGCGCACTGTTTTCAAGAAAGTTTATGTGAAAACATTGGTATGCTATCTAACATTTTTTTCTAAATTGTCACTGTTCTGTGAATAAAAGTGAGTTTCAATCAAAAAGAACATTTTCTTAGTTACTTATCTTTTTTTTATCTTCACGCGTATTGCATGAAAATGATACGCGTATCAGGCACATTTATAATAATGTAAATAGCAGAACTATAAGTAAAAAACAAATTTTATTTAAGTCACATATCAAAAAGATGTACGGTGAAAACTAAGCCTCTGACGTGATACTGTTCCGTGCTATGTGCGCTTTACGGCGCATGTTGATTTGATATTTTAATTATATCACATTTGAACTACCAGATTATGGCGGACGCATGACACGTAGCCGGCAGAATCACTACGCTTGATTTGGCCACACATATCTCGCGATTATAATCGTCTCGCGCGCAAATGTTACATATGTTTCATAAAGTGTCGAAGTGTTTCGTCGAGTGTTTCGTTGATACCAATATCGATAAACTTTACAGTACTATTGTATCACTGCTACTATGCCAGGCTCGCGCAAGGATAACTAAATTTTGTGTAAAAGAGTAAGTGAGTTTTGCTAGACAACAAATTCGTTCTTGCAAAACGGTGTTTTTATTTTAGTTAAAAAATGTAACTTCTTACGCAATATACTAAAACGAATTATATTCATTTTGACAACTCATTTAGTATGTCTGTTTGCATTATATATAGATAAGACACTTAATATCCACGCGAAAATAAATTGACATGTACATTTTAAGTTTTTATTATATGTTTCTTCGCGCTTTCAAGAGTCAGTGCAGAGAATAAATCTAACTTATACCGCACGCGGATGCGTGGCGAGCAAATTGCGATCAGCGAACATATTTAAGGATAATCACAACTAAGCGTTGCACATGATGTTCCAAAAAATGTAATAATTTAAATTTGCGTGAGACCGACATATACAAAGTGTCCGACAATTAGTTTAACATTTTTTGTAGTAGGATAATAAAAGTAAAACTGAGCAAAAAACTCCTATATCAATCGTGTTTTACGATTTTGGCAATACTTATACAATATGGTGCCGGCTTAGTCTCGTCAGCAAATGTAAGTCAATAAACGGCACAAGATAAAATATTAATTCAACATAAGATATAGTAAGACACTAATACAACAACGATGAAAGCGGAAATATCAAAAAACGACGAAACTCTCGCATAACCAAGTGTTGTTTTTTTTTTGTGCAGAGTTTCGAAACCTAGTTGGATTTTGCAGTTGCTCGCTCAGAATGACAAGCCGAGATTATTTTGCGGATTCGTACGCGATTCACGTGACTTGGTCTAACTTGCGAATATAAGTCAGCGCGTGAGTTTCAATCAGCTGATCGCGTTCAGCCGAGTCGCTGGTAAATATTATTTCTTGTGTAATCACGTGAATAGATTGTATTTATACACGAAAATTACTTCGTTCGACACATGAGCAAGTCTCCGATAACGTTTCGACAGTTTCTGCACGAATGCCGCAAGCACATCAATAGCTTTTCAAACGAGCATCTATACGCTCCGAAAGCTAGCGGTTGTTTTCTCTGTTCTGCGAATAGCGCAAAAACGCTTCGATTGAACAATTAAAAAGTATCTACGTGTTAAATATATTGATCTCATATTATATACATAAACTTAATGTATGTATAATATATATGTATAATACAAATTATACACACATATATAAATTTGTAGCAATTTATAGTAATAATATGCCGTGTTACTGACATAACTTGCTGTACTACATAAATTGTATTATATTACCAGATGTCATGGAAATATTAGGGTTTATTCTTACTAAAATTACATTACATTATTACTATCTATTGAGATTTTAGTTAGATATTGATGTAATTTTGAAAACCGTTGGTAGAATTAATGTTGAAGGTTTACTGAAGTCATGATTGTGGCGCAGACACGACGAGAAAAGAACAAAGGATTCATCGATTATGGCTGCGTTTTGATATTTAAATACTATTATTTTTTACAAACTGCAAAATATTTATATTTTGCGTCACGTGTGCTAAATTTCCAGTACTCGCAGTGAATATCAAATGACAACTTATAGAAGCATTTACTACATATTAAATTCTTCTTCTACAACAGTTAGTCGTGCATCGAAACTCAAATCTCACTAAACTCTAAGAGGAATTACTTTAGTAAGTTGTTAACTATTCACGTAAGAAAATTTATGACATACTAACGCAAAAGCTAATATAGATCATTTTACCAATGTACAGTAGTATGTTCGTGAATATACTACTGAACTATATTCTTATCGTATTGGTGAAATCAAAACGAGAAATAATTTTTCACTTAACATGTCTGTAAGTTACAAAAAGTTGCAACGGTTTCTATACACATGAAACACATTAGTCTGGAAAGGAATATTAAATGTATACTAACATGACGAATATAATAATACTACCTGTGTACTGTTAAATTATCAGGATCGACAAAGATATAAAATACTACTTGGCGAAAATCTGCTCGAAAACACCACGCACGACGCTACACAAGTCATCGCATATGGCTTTGCGTAAAACACGAAACACAAATTTACATAATAAATCAAAAAACTTATGTAGTTCAAGTACGATTTTTAAATGTTGTGAGCGTCTTCCGCCTGTAGAAGTTATTTACTTGCAACAAAAGCAAATCTTGTTTTTTTTGTTGTTTTCTAATCTTTTTATATTATTTTAATTACAAGTTTAGAAAACTGTATATATACTAAACTATTTTTTGAATGAAACATTTTGTTACTAACTGTCTACTAAATAGTGAAAATACATATTTCGAAACTCAAAATTCTATACACACGTACATGTACATACTACAACCTTAGTAAGGTCGTTTTTCCTACTACAAACGTTTACGTCGTGACATGTATTTATTATTTCACGGAAGCGACTGTCTTGTAGTTATCGATCATTTCTCCAAGAGACAAGATCGTAGATATTCTTAGGCAATTCGTTTTTAAACTTATAAAGTGATAATACGTATAAAGTGGTTAATAAGATTTATATTTTAGGAAATAGAGATATTATCTCAAACATGGTAAGTTATGAAAAGCTCGTATATTATGTGTTAAAAGTAGGGGAGACCGGGGCACAAAGTAACATCCAAAATAGATTGTAAAAAAAAAAATTGTACGCAATATTATGCAATATTAGGTACATTATATAATAGTCACATCCTTTAGCTTTAAGAAAAACCAAATATTATTCTTATATATCTTTACACAAAAGAGTATTTTAATGTTAAGTACAATCGCGGAGATTTGTCAACCTGCCCTATACCCAGAGTTAATTGTCACATGTCTTTTATGCAGAGAAACAATAAAAGATAAAATTTCTGTTTTTTATTTTATTAAATTTATTGAGAGTACATAACATTATACATTAAGTATAAAGTATTTATACAATATTAATAATCATATATATATATATATAAAAAAAACAACTTTAAATGATTTCACAATACTAAATCAGATAAAAATTATAAAACATAATTAGTAATCTAATCTTTACTAAAAAAAAACAATGACAGGTACTGAAAAAGTGATAACGACGCATAACGATCACTGCGATTACTTCTTCGCGCATGCTCACCGTGTGACGACTTATCCCGTCTCAATTTAAGTCAACTTATCCCAAACGTTCATTTTAAATAAAAGATATTATATNTATAAACTGCGATGCGATGAAGATTAAATAAATATAGGAAAACTTATTTAAAACTACCATATTTCCTATACATAAGATAAAATTGCAATTAGAAATTTTAAAATCAATGAAATTACTAAAGAATCGAGATCAGAAAAATCTACTTGCCATATCCAGTTTTACAAAAGTGCTCGTAAATATCATATATAATGTTTTTCAGAAAAGTTCTTTCGTACACGTTACTAGCACAACTAGTAGCAACTTACAATAAAAAGAAGAATATTTTCCAAGATTTAGTAAGCAAGATAATAGCAGTTTGACAACTAACCCCGTGTCACAACTAGCCCCGGTCTCCCCTATTCATATTTATTGTTGTCAAATATATCTTTTCGTTTTCACCACACGCAAAAACTTTATAAAATCTATTATTTTTTCTTTATATTTATAAAAGTTATATCACTTTTGTTTTAACATATATTGTATAAAGTTTAATACTTGTATAAATAAACCATACATCAATATTACGTAACTACTACAACATCTACATCTATCATAGTTACATTGGCAATTTGCAATGTGTGACATACTATATAATTAAAACGCGTTCAAAAAATGTAGACAAAGTTTTCGAGTACAACTTTGCTCGTACAAATGATATTTTGTCAAAATTGTTTAGCACATTTTGTACTTTCCTATCTTCAATCGTTCTACTATACGTCACATTAACGCAATCATGACAACTATTATGTAAGTGTACGTGTATGCGTACGTAAAAAATATACAAACATCGAAACCAAGTGATAAACATTTCTTATAACGGTCATACACGTCTGTCCTTGACAATTATATCTAAAAAAAAATTGCCATTTGATGAGTACCTATTAAATTTATTTGTCTTTATTTGCATATAAATTTCTTATTTAACAAACAAAATAATTTTATAGGTTTATAATATGCAGATGCTTACATTTCTTGGAACATTGTGCTTAATAATTTTACCCGGAATTGCTTTTTCAACTGATGAAAATTTATCTCAAGATCTACACTGTATACAACCGATTGAATATATTATGAATATTTCAGCGGATGTACATAATAATTCACTCAACGTCAATTCTCGTGTCAAACTCAACATTTCATGTACAGACCAGAAAATACGACTGTTTGTCAAACACTATTGTAATGTTATATACGATTTTAACATCACTACTAACATTCCTCGGCATAATTATTCGCATTGGTTAAACGAGCCATTTTCTACGAAAGAAGGATTTATTGACATCGTTCTCAAGGACCAATATATAGAAGATTTTAAAATAAAACAACGAAAAAGAGATATACAACCTGGAATATATTGGATAACTTCGAAATATAATTGCATTTTAGAGAAAGTTGCAACAATTATCCCATATGTACCTGAAACTAAAAAAGAAAAGTGAGTAAATAAAACGCTACTGCAGTAACAATTTCTGTTTTCGTTCTGTAGAAATAAGATGTACACAGTTTTAGTAGTTACATATCAGTGTATATTTATAATCTACGTTTTTTCATTATATAGATATTTGATTTTACCGCGTATTCCCGCTGAATGGATATTTCCTCATTGGAAAAATCCCACAACAAAAGCCGCATTTACTTTACAAATTAAACATACCTCTAATGAAATAGTTTTATCACATATAAATGGTGATAAAGAAACTGAAGGAAATCAGCCCTGTACAGTATTTCGTATTACACCTAAAATATCTACTCATTTAATAGCAACAGCAGTCGTACCATTAGAGTATATCGATTATCAATATACTTCTCTTCATACACGTCTTACCATTCAAAACAGAGTGCAAGTAAACAACGAAAGTTTATACGCAGTATTTCTTATAAAGGATTTTTTGTCACTTCTAAAACACAAGATAGAGAATACCACATTAGTTCCATACGTGCAGTATGTAGCACTTCCAATAAACTCCACCAAGTATGAAACTATAGTAACAACTGGACTTGTACTCTTCAGGTAAAATTAACTTAAAACAATCATACGTATGATAAAAACGACAAAATTGATGTAAGAACAATATTATTTTTAGAGACGCTAATATTGCATACAATAGAGAAGTAGATTCAATTATAAAACAAGCAAAAGTAACATGCTTGATTGTACGCTGTGTGCTACAAGAAGTGTTCAGTGAATGGTTAGTTACATTGAAACAATTCGATTCTTGGTTCCTTGAAGGTTTTTTGACAGTTTACGGAGTTTATGTATTCGATCAAGTAAGTTTTGCACTTAATGTAGGTTTGTTGATAGATGACACTAAATTATTATCTTAAGTAAAACATTTTACTATTATATATATAATATTAGTTAAGAGAGTATACGAAGTTTTTCATATATGCAAACCTAGAATCCTATATTATTTAAAGAATTGGTATTTCAGTTCAAAAAACTCACGTGAAAAAATTATACGTGAATGCATATATATAAATGTATACAACGTATATATACGCACATTTTTTCCGCACAACATCCTGCGATCAACTCTTACTGACCAAACTTACATATATTCATTTAGTCTGATACTAAAAGAGTCCGAAATAATTTTCTATTATTTAACATGTATAATATTGTAACATTAATACTTACAAAATGTATATTTCTTGTATGTCTATTGAAAGTTGTAAACAGTATGCATTATACACACTTCAATAGCAAATATACACATATGTATATGTATGACTAATACATATATGCAAAACGATATAATAAAAAAAGATACGATGTACGTAGTGAATGTAAAAAATATGTTGAAAGAGTTTAATGTCACAATTTATGTTCAATTAGTAGTTGTAAAATTTATAGAACTTCTTGGACGATATTACTAATAATAATTTGCATATACTAAATTTTTTATTATTATTTGAAATTCCTATCAATTTAGTAGCTTCACACTGTACTTTCATTTAAAAATAATACACAAAAGTAAAATAGATATATGTGTAATCATACAAACTATGTTAATAGAATTACAATACAACTTTACTGAAGTCGATTGCGATCCAGACACGACGAGTAGTTTTTGAATATACACAAGCATATATTGAATCTAGTGTGCCTATACAAGAAAATCTATTTTTCCAAAACATAACACTTAGTGCCATGTGGAAAGAAAAATGTAAGAAAACTCAGAATTTAAAACTTTTAATTGCTTACGTCAGTGCTTAAAAAACTGCATAACAATATAAAATCTCATTCTATATATCCGCAATTTATGAAAAAAAAAAATACACCAAATGAAACTATGCACAATAATGTTCGTGAATAATTTATCAAACTATACAAGAACATACACCTATCATTGTCTGTAGAAAACATGAAAATAGATATACATATAATATATATATCTTTGTGATAATTGTTTGATAACTTTTGATTAATTGAAATTATGTTGTAGCATTTAGTATATTCTCTATGATCAATAATGTCTTTTATAAGAAAAATGTCCTATACAACTCTATTTTTGAGGCAGCGATAAAATTGTATTCTATCACGTAAGTAATAATTATTAAAGTACTTACAAAATGTGTAGTAAACTGTGAATTGCAGTCAACGTAACGTGAAAACAGTATTGCATATTTTTCTATACAAGGTACACCATATACTTAATGTATTTTGTGTTATGATTTTTGTTGTTATTAGTAAAAATACATCAAGTGATACATTTAATGAACAGTCCATTCTTGATATTCTATGGGAAAATGTACGTGTTGTGCCGGCCGTACATACAAATATTCATTTAGAGAATATAAATATAAAAAATGTGATAACGTCCTGGATACCACAACATGGTTATCCTGTGGTACAAGTAACACGAGACAATGACGCACAATCTCTCACAATAAAAGTTATAGACTGTATCGCAATGAATCCAAAAGAAATGTGCGAACACAAGTGCATACCTGTAAAATATGTAAAAATATCAAAAACTAAGTCTATTACACACTATTACTCGTACCTAGACCAAGAAAGAAAAGATATCGTTGTTTTGAATATTGAGGAAGATGATTTTATCGTGATTACAGAGCAAAATGGTAATACAAACAAATTATGATCGTAGTTCCCTATGTATTTGTTATTGTATATTCAAACATTGTACCAACATATTACATTTACTCTGTTCTTTTTAAGATAAGGTTTCTTCTTTTATGCTTTTCTCTTTTTCTCGCTTTTTTTCATTCTTTCTTTCTCTTTCTCTGTCTTTGTTTCTTTGTCTTTTTCTATGTTTTTTGTATTATTTTCTTCTAAACATTTGTTTGTTGTAGGATATCGCGTGAACTATGATTACAAATTTTGGGAAAAGTTTGGTTTTCTTCTGAAAAATGGAAAGCCACAAAACTGGGATATGTATGAAGTATCTGACGTAACTTTAGCCCAAATACTCGACGATGCTTTTTATTTTTTAATACAAAATGCAACAAACTACGACTATAAAGTTGCAGGAATGAATATAGACATATTTTTCAATCTTGCAAGCAATGTACTTTACATGGAAAATGGGTACATAACATGGTATCCAATATTTAATGCTCTTCAATATGTATCACAACTTTTTCCGTTTCCAGAAAGCGCAAAAATCAAGGTAAATACTACATTGCAATGATACAGAACAAAATAGAAAAGGTCAAAACAACATTTTATCTAAAAAAACACTCAATGAAAGAGTATTCTAATATACATGGTTTACGTTAAATGTTTTTCTCCGTTTGTTTTTTATCAACTGACATCAGAAAAACCCACTAAAAAGAAATCTACATATATATGACATTGTCCAAAAAAAAAAAACTAAACCAGTGTGCATTTAGAAACGTACATATATTAAGAATAGTGAAATATAAACTGTTTCACATTACAAAACTTTATAGATGTACAGTAATGTAATACTGAAATAAGAAAACATTTGGCTACACTTTTAAGTTACAGATTAATCAAAATACATATAGTAACACACTTTTCACTGTCTTTTATAGGATAAAGCAATAGAATTATTGAATAAATATCTTGAAGATACATCACATAATACTGTTTCCGAAAATAGCATTGATACTCAATTATATCACGAAGCTTTAAAATGGACATGTATTCTTGGTAGTTCAAAGTGTAAGAAACACCTTATTGATATATTAGAGTGGCATTTACACAATCCTGCACAAAACAAGTACGTTTTTCTATTTCTTTAGTACCAACTAACGTTTGTATAACACTTTGCTCTATTGATATATTATACATACTATTATATATTTGACAATATGAGTCTTGATATAGTATTATGATATTTGCAAAAACACTAGACATTCGCAAATGACATATTTTCTAAAAATATGTACAATTTTTACAAACCATTCATAGATTTGTACAGTTTTCTTACACATATATTCATATATAAAGTTAAATAGACATGACCTTACAAAGTGTCTTGCTTCTACGATTATAAAAAACGTAATAGCATATGTGGCATACGTAATGACATATTATTACGATATCATGAAAAAAGTAAACTCGTCCGAGTGATAAGTGTAGAAGTAATTTTATATATTTATTTTTGTAAATATTTGCAGATTGTTGGTAACTTGGCAGAAATGGATATATTGCCAAGGTGTGACATTAGGACTTATAAATGATTACATGTTGTTCTTTACAATACAAGACATTTACTTGTTACAAGAAAAGCAAAATCACTTTTTTCACCTTTTATCTTGTCGTGGACACAATTACAAATTAGAAGTGCGTTATGCACAAGAACATACTTTAGGAAAAGAAAGTGATTTTGTTAGCATTCTTTTCCATATTGTTGCAAGGCACGTAAAAAGTTTTTCTTCACTGGATGATATACTACGCCAAATACAAAATAAATTTCCAAGGTGAACAAGGTTTTCTATATAAAACTGTTAATTTTTTTATCTTATTACTGTATGTACGATATGTATAATTTACATCTTGTATGTAGTTAATATACATCTTGTATGTAGTTTATATCTTTTCATGTATATTATGTTTATTCAATTTATATAAATTGGATTTTTTATCTTACAAGAGTATAATGTAACTACTAAGAAGGAGTTTATACTAAATATCTGTTATGTGTGTTTCATTTAAAAGACCGGTTGGCCTACTTGCAGTTGTGAATTTTAGTATTAACCACATATATTTAGATGAAGATCTCGAAACGGTACGTTATGTGAACTTAAATGTTTAATATAGCTATAACTGTAAAACAATCTTCTTTTTATTTGAATACGTACATTAAAGCATGTACGTAAAAAAAGTATATTAGTTATTTATATAGTTGTAATTTAGCACAATAAAAGAATGACAAATATAATAGTGAGTTATTTAGTAGGTATTACATTCAATATTTTTATTACATGGTGGTTTTAGATTACTAAGACTGTAGTAGCGATGGTTACAAATTTAATCAACAGATATAATCTAGAAACGGTGAGAGGTTTTATAAATAGAATATAGTTTTTAAATAAAAATTAAAAATTATTTTACAAATTAAAGTTTTTAAAATACAAATTGTTATATTTGTTCAGTACTTGTTACGTGAGTAAATCATTTTTTTTATTAATAATATAATATAATATGTTCACACATACACAGTTTTATATTGTTTTCTTTTGTAGTAATTCTTGTTTTTTGTATTATAAAACTGTATTATTCAACATTATTAAACTTCTGCAAAAGTATACAACATGTTATCATTAATATAATTTGTAATTTTTGCAGCCAGTATTTATACACGACGTCATTATGAAGAAAATGGTGAAGCGTCGAAGGATTATACGAAGCAAGAAACTACTTATTCGGGTTGTACCTCATTATGTACTACACTATTAATCACATGATGATTTTAGCAATTTTTTTGTATAGACATATGCGTTTTAATTTAAATAGAAAATGGTATTTATGTATTGCTGTTAATATCAAAGTTAGTTTTGTATAACAAGATTTAATTTATTTTATGACACAAAAAAGTATTTATTAATTATGTTTAAAATGTAGAATTTACAGACTTTAATACATTTAATAATTTGCAAAGTGATCATAAAATAAAATCAAATGTGTGATACACGTATTGCTACTATTACACTGTATTTCAGTTTACACAACTGCGCGATTAAGTGTATATTTAAGATTAATTGCTCACAGCTGAATATATAAAACACACGTTATACAAAAAAACACATTCTGTAGGTATTCAAATAACATTTTGCAAGTACCATCGTATTCCAGTGCATCGTTATATGAACAGCATATAACCAGTAAATCTAGACAGAACTTTGTACGTGAATATATTGTCATCACACATAAGAACGACTTATTCATCCTAAGTATGTAATACACTTTCAAATTAAGAGTAAATAACTTACAATATGTTAGCAATTTGCTCGTTATTTGTTGGTATATTGGATGAGTATTAGATAGATTCTTGTGCGCAATATGCACGTATGTGCGCGATGAAATATGTTCACAAACAAAATTCAGACAAATTACATATAAGATTTGCATATTTAACGCGCGCAATCCGTGCACGCAAAAATTATTATCTGAATATATAAAACTATGAAATGTATAAAACAGAAGCAATCTATATAAAACAGTATTATGTATGATAAAATGATATATGATACTCGTAATAATATTTTTATGCTTTTAAAACCTGATAACCAATAATTCAATTAAATTTTATTATGTTATTTAGAATGTATTTTGTTTTTTTATTTAATATGTTCAAACAAAAGTATGTATAACAAAATTTTATAATAAAAAATGTATTTGCACAATAAACTTTAATATGTTGTGACAATTCCTTAATTCTTATCACTGCGCAATATTTTCAAGAAAATGTACGTGGAAACATTTGTATGCTATCTAACATTTTTTTCTGAATTTCCATTGTTCTGTGAATTAAATTGTGTTAGAATCAAAAAGAACATTTTCTTAGGTACTTATTATTTTTTTGTTTACTTATCGCTTATTACTTAAAAGCATACTTATATACAAAGTGTTCGACAATTAGTGTAATATCTTTCGTAGACAGTTAGAAGGAGTAAAACTGAGTCGAATAGTACTGAACTATTTTTTCTTATTACATATAATAATAGAGTATTTATTGAATAAATTACGTCAATCAACTCCGATCTTTAGCTGAAAGCACGTCGTTGACCTACGCATTTGCTCAGATAAAATTTCTTGCGTGCAAAATTAGCGCGCGTTAAATAAGTATGTAGGTACCTCTTGTAAGTGAGTTGCTTGAATTTTGTTTCCGAACATATTTTATCTCGCACACGCGTGCATATTGCGCACAAAAACTATCTAATATCTATTCAATATACCATCGAATAACGCGCAAGTTGCTAACGTATAGTATTATTTACTCTTAATTTGACGGTATATTACATACTTATGATGTATAAGTCGTTCTTGTGTGTGATGACTAGATATTTACGTACAAACTTCCGTCTAGATTTACTGGTTATATGCTGTTCATATGACGACTCCTTGAGATAGAATTGTGCTCGCAAAATGTTATCTAGGTAGTGTGCGTGAGCCCTCCGCGCAACTGACGTGCACTGCCGTGCGCCCAGCTAAACATCGACGCTGATTAGCGTGATTTATCCAAAACTTACTTTTGTTTTATAAGTAATATATATAAAAAAGTTCAGGACTTCTCAACTCACTTTTAATCTTTCTATCTGTCTACGAGAGATTTTACACTACTTGTATATATTTTTTTGCACAAACATCCAGCGATTGGCACTAATGACCATTTATATATTTCAAAGATAAAACTAATTTTCTATCTAACATTTTTTATCTGTATTTTAAAGAAAAGTGCGAGGATCCAATTCGACAAAATCGTATAACACATGTTTGGCCGAAATTCTGTACAAAGACTCTACGCTCGCGTCTAGCGTGACGCTCCAGAAAGTCATCGCATATGTTTATGCGTGTAACAAAAAAAATATTTACATACTAGATCAGAGTAGCTATAGTGTTCAAGTAATTTTTTTAAAAGGTAAAATAGTTTATTAAGTTTTTTCCATAGAAAAGTAATTTCCTTGCAATAAATCTTTTACAGTTTCGCGAGCGCACCGTTAGCACATTTAAAAATAATTAACTAAAACTTGGTTTTGATTTTTATATTATTTTAATTGTACAGTTAAAAAAAAACATTAACATCCTGAAATATTTTCTAGATAAAACATGTCAAAACATATAAATGTGTAGGAAACAGTGAAAATTTATATTTCGAAACTCATAATTCTATACATACATATGTATATACATAAAACACAATCTACGAAAAAAGGTCGTTTTCCCGATACAGGTGTTTACATCGTGATAAATATTTATTATTTCACGGAAAAGACTGTCTTGTAGTTATCGATCATCTCTACAAGAGGCACGATCGCAGATATTCTTAGGCAATTCGTTTTTAAACTTATATAGTGATAATACGTATAAAGTGAAAAGTAAGATTTATATTTTAGGAGCTAGAGATATTATCTCAAACATGGTAAGTTATGAAAAGCTCGTTTATTATGTGGTAAATATTCATATTTATTGTTGTCAAGTATATTTTCTAGTTTTCACCTCACGGTAAAATTCTATAAAATTCGTTAGAAAGAGAGAGAGAAAGAAAGAGTTTTCTTTCTATTAAAAAAATTTATTTCTGCTTTAATTTATCACTTATTGTATAAATTTTACTGCTTGTAAATAAACCATACATGACTATTACATAACTATTAATGCAATCTAAAAATATCGTATTTACAATGACATAATTTGCAATGTGTGACATACTACATAATTAAAACGCGCTCAAAATTTGTAGACAAACTTTTCGAGTATACCTTTGTTCGTTCAAATAATAATGTAGGATGTTAATCTATTTGACCACGCGGCATTAGGCGCGGCGCGAAAAATCTTTTGAGTCGAGCGATTATCGAAACGCCCGTGATCGATGCCGGTAGATCTGACAAGAGTGAGAATACTCGCCCTGTCCTTGATGATAAGAAAAACAAGAGATAAGCGAGCTGCGGCGCTACCGAGGTTGCTAAACGAGAAAAATAAAACAGTCGTTATCCGCTGCTCCGAGTTGACTGACTTTTGTGTTTTCCCGAGCCGTTGTATTCAAATCGTTTCGCACAATTATATTTTCATTCCTTAATAAAGTATATTTTATTCTGCTTATTAATTGAAGACACGAGAAGATTATTTTACCTTTTAAATAAATAATTCCTACAATAATTTGTTAAAATTGTCTAGCACACTTTGTGTTTTTCTTTCTCCAATCGTCCTTCTATATATCAAATTAACGCAATCATGACAACTATTATGCGAGTGTATCTATATGCGTACGTGATAAACATAAAGACATCGAAACAAAGTGATAAACATATTCTAGATGGGTCATACACATCTGTTTTTGACAATTATATCGGATAAAAAATGAACAATTGATGTGTACATTTATAATTTGTCAATTGCGTCTTTAATGGCATATGCATTTCTTGTTTAACAAACAAAATAATTTTCTAGATGCACAGTATGCAGATGCTTACATTCTTTGGAACTTTCTGCTTAATATTTCTACCTATATTTGCTTTTTCATCTGATGAAAAGTTATCTCAAGACCAACAATGTATACAACCGATTGAATATATTATGAATATTTCAGCGGAAGTACATAATAATTCACTCAACGTCAATTCTCGTGTCAAACTCAACATTTCATGTACAGACCAGAAAATACGACTGTATGTCAAACACTATTGTAATGTTATATACGATTTTAACATCATTACTAACATTCCTCGGTATAATTATTCGCATTGGTTATACGAGCCATTTTCTACAAAAGAAGGATTCATTGACATCGTTCTCAAGGACCAATATATAGAAGATTTTAAAATAAAACAACGAAAAAGAGATATACAACCTGGAATATATTGGATAACTTCGAAATATAATTGCATTTTAGAGAAAGTTGCAACACTTATCCCATATGTACCTGAAACTAAAAAAGAAAAGTGAGTAAATAAAACGCTACTGCAGTAACAATTTCTTTTTTTGTTCTGTAGAAATAAGATGTACACAGTTTTAATAGTTACATATCAGTGTATATTTATAATNTACGTTTTTTCATTATATAGATATTTGATTTTACCGCGTATTCCCGCTGAATGGATATTTCCTCATTGGAAAAATCCTGCAATCAAGGCTGCATTTACTATTCAATTTAACCATACNTACAATGAAATAATTTTATCACATATGGTTGGTGATAAAGAAATTGAAGAAGATCACCTCTATACAGTATTTCGTACTACACCTATAATATCTACTCATTTGGTAGCAACAGCAGTATTACAAGAGTATACTGATTATTATAACTATACTTTCTTGTTGTATCATACACGTCTTGCTATTCAAATTAGATTTCAAGTGAAAACCGACATTTCATACGCAGTATTACTTATACAAAAGTTTGTGACATTTATCGACGACAAGAAAAAGAATACCACATCAGTCTCATACGTTCACTGTGTAGCACTTCCAATAAACTCCACCAATTACAAAACCATAGTAACTACTGGACTTGTACTCTTCAGGTAAAATTAGCTTAAAACAATCATACATATGATAAAAACGACAAAAGTTTTATAAGAGCAATATTATTTTTAGAGACGCTAATATTGCATACAATAGAGAAGTAGATTCAATTATAAAACAAGCAACAGTTACATGCTTGATTGTACGCGGTGTGCTACAAGAAATGTTCAGCGAATGGTTAGTTACATTGAAACAATCTGATTCTTGGTTCCTTGAAGAGTTTTTGACATTTTACGGAGTTTATTTAGTCGATCAAGTAAGTTTTGCATTTAATAAAATTTTGTTGATTTAAATGACACTAAATTACTATAATATAATAAAACATTTTACTATTATATATATGTATAATACTGTAACAGTACTATCTAAAAAATGTATATTTATTGTATTTTTATTAAAAGATGTAAACATGCATTCTACACACTTCAATACTAACCCTCCGGAGTTACACTGGGTAAAATTTACCTAATCGGAACTAACATTTGTGTGTATCTTCGGAAAGGGGAGAGGGTGGGTCTGGTTAGTAGCTCGAAAAATACGTCTCAAAAGCTTGTTTTAACGCTCAGTAATAAGCGTTAGAAAATCGCTTCGGTAAAATTCACTCAGTGTAACTCCAATGCTATGTGGCATAAATAAGTGTAACTCCGGAGGGCTAAATATATACATATATATGTATGTATAATACTCCATATATATGCGAAACGATATGAAAGAAAAAAATATTATGTAGTCATCTTAAAAACTATGTTAAAAGATTTTAGTATCACATTCTATATTTAACTGGACTTTGTAATATATTTACAGAAATTCTCGAGTGATATTACTACTAATAATTTGCATATATTAACACATTTTCTATTTTTTGAAATTACTAACAATTTGATAGCTTAACAGTATAGTTTTTCACCTTAAACTAAATACTAAAACTAAAGTAGATGTATGTGTATTTATACAAATTGTATTAATAGCTTTACAATGAAACTTTACTGAAATCGATTGCGATCCAGACACGACGAGTAGGTTTTGAATATACACAAGCATATATTGAATCTGATGTATTTATACAAGAAAATCTATTTGTTCAAAACGTAACTTATAGTACCATGTGGAAAGAAAAATGTAAGAAAACTCAAAATTTAAAACTTTCATTGCTTAGGGTTTTAATTACAATACTACATAACAATATAAACTCTCATTCTATTTGTACCAAACTTATGAAGAAAAAGAATACAAAAAATTAAAAAATGCAAAATAATGTTCGCAATTATTACAAAACATGAAAATGCATATACATATAATATACATATTCTTGTGATAATTTTTTAATACCTTTCAAATAATCGAAATTATGTTGTAGCATTCAGTGTATTCTTTATGATCAATAGATTCTTCTATAAGAAAAATGTGTTATACAACTCTATTTTTGAAGAAGCCATAAAATTATATTCTACCACGTAAGTAATAACTATTAAAATACTTGAAAAATGTATAGTAAACTGTAAATTGCATTAAAGATAACGTAAACAAAGTATTAAATATTTGTTTTTTAAAATAAAAAAACAATCAATATTTTTGTGTTATGATCTTTGTTGTTATTAGGAAGAATACATCAAGTGATACATTTAATAAACAGTCTATTAGCGATATTTTATGGAAAAATGTATCTGTTGTGTCGGATGTATATAAGAATTCTCATTTAGAGAATATAAATATAAAAAATGTGATAACGTCCTGGATAACACAAGATGGTTATCCTGTGGTACAAGTAACACGAGACAATGACACACAATCTCTCACAATACAAGTTATAGACTGTATCGCAATGAATCCAAAAGAAATGTGCGAACACAAGTACATACCTGTAACATATGTAAAAATATCAAAAAATAAGTCTATTACACACCATTACTCGCACCTAAACCAAGAAAAAAAAGATATCTTTGTTTGGAATATTGAGGAAGATGATTTTATCGTGATCACAGAGCAAAATGGTAATACAAACAAGTTATGATCGTAGTTTCCTATGTATTTGTTATTGTATATTCAAACTTTGTACCACTATATTACATTTACTCTTTTCTTTATAATATAATGTTTTTTCTTTTATTCTTTTCTTTTTTTTTTCGCTTTTTTTCTTTGTTTCTTTCTCTGTCTCTGTTTTTGTTTCTTTGTCATTTTCTATGTTTTTTGTATTATTTTTCTAAACATTTGTTTGTTGTAGGATATCGCGTGAACTATGATTATACCTCTTGGGAAAAGCTTCGTTTTTTTCTGAAAAATGGAGAGCCACAAAATTGGGATATGTATGAAATATCTGACGTCACTTTAGCCCAAATTCTCGACGATGCTTTTTATTTTTTAATACAAAATACAAAGTACAACGAACATCCTTTTGCAAGAATGAGTAATATAGACACATTTTTCAATCTTGCGGGCAATGTACTTTACGTGGAAAATGGGTACATAACATGGTATCCAATATTTAATGCTCTTCAATANGTATCACAACTTTTTCCGTTTCCAGAAAGCGCAAAAATCAAGGTAAATACTACATTGCACTGATATAGAACACAATAAAAGAATCAAAACACAATTTTACTTAAAAAATCACTCAATGAAAAAGTCTTTTAATAAACATGGTTTACGTTACACATTTTGTCCTCCGTTTGTTTTTTATCACCTGACAACAGAAAAAGCTACTGGAAAGTAATATACATATATATGACATTGTCCAAAAAACAAAGACTAAACCAGTGTGCATTTAGAAACGTACATATATTAAGAAAATTAAAATATAAACTGTTTCAAATTACAAACCTTTATAGATGTAAAGTAATTCTGAAATAAGAAAACATTTGGCTACACTTTTGAGATACAGATTAATCATAATACATATAGTCACACACTTTACACTGTTTTTTATAGGATAAAGCATTAGAAATATTGAATAAACTTCTTGAAGATACATCACATAT
Organism: Pseudomyrmex gracilis; assembly: GCF_002006095.1. Taxonomy (NCBI): domain Eukaryota; kingdom Metazoa; phylum Arthropoda; class Insecta; order Hymenoptera; family Formicidae; genus Pseudomyrmex; species Pseudomyrmex gracilis. The sequence continues at coordinate 32,025 of NW_018020696.1, forward strand.
AAATGTTTCCGAGAATTGCATTGATACACAATTATATCACGAAGCGTTAAAATGGACATGTATTCTTGGTAGTTCAGAGTGCAACAAACAACTTACTGATTTATTAGAGTGGCATTTACAAAATCCTGCACAAAACAAGTACGTTTTTCTATTTTTTTTAGTACCAACTGACGTTTGTATAACACTTTTCTGTACTGATATATTATACATAATATTATATATTTGACAACATGAGTCTTGATATAGTATTATGATATTTGCAAAAATACTACACATTCGCGAGTGACTTATTTTCTACAAAAATGTACAATTTTTTCCAAACCGTACATAGATTTGTACAGTTCACTTACACATATATTTATATATAAAGTTAGTTTATTTTTATATAAAGTTATATATAAAGTTAAATAAACATGACCTTAAAAAGCGTTTTGCTTCTACAATTATAAAAAACGTAATAGCATCTGTGGCATGAGTAATGATATATCATTTCGATATCATGAAAAAAGTAAACTCGTCCGAATGATAAGTGTATAAGTTAATTTATATATATATTTTTGTAAATATTTGCAGACTGTTGTTAAGTTGGAAGAGATGGATATATTGCCAAGGTGTAGCATTACGAATTATAAGTGATTTTATGTTGTTGCATACAATACGAAACATTTATTTGTCACAAGAAAAGCACAACCAATTTTTTCAGCTTTTATTTTGTCGTGGACACAATTATAAATTAGAAGTGCGTTATGCACAAGAACATCATTTAGGAGAAGAAAGTGATTTTGTTAACCTTCTTTTTGATATTGTTGCAAGACATGTAAAAAAGTTTTCTTCACTGGATATTATAATAAGACAAATACAAGATAAATTTCCAAGGTGAACAAAGTTTTCTAAATAAACCTGTTAGTTTTTGTATTATCTTATTACTGTATGTACAATATGTATAATTTACACTATACATCTTGTATGTAGTTTATATCTGTATATGTATATTATGTTTATTAAATTTATATACATTGGTTTTTATATCTTACAAGAGTATAATGTAACTACTAAGAAAAAGTTTATACTAAATATCTGTTATATGTGTTTTATTTAAAAGACCGGTTGGCCTACTTGCAGTTGTGAATTTTAGTATTAACCACATATATGTAGATGAAGATCTCGAAACGGTACGTTGTATGAACTTAAATGTTTAATATAGCTATAACTGTAAAACAATCTTCTTTTTATTTGAATACGTACATTAAAGCATGTACGTAAAAAAAGTATATTAG
>NW_018020696.1:33946-38658 GCF_002006095.1 Pseudomyrmex gracilis
TAATCACATGATGATTTTAGCAATTTTTTTGTATAGACATATGCGTTTTAATTTAAATAGAAAATGGTATTTATGTATTGCTGTTAATATCAAAGGTATTCTTGTATAACAAGATTTAATTTATTTTATGACACAAAAAAGTATTTATTAATTATGTTGAAAATGTAGAATTTAGCTACTTTAATACATTTAATAATTCGCAAAGTGATCATAAAATAAAATCAATTGTGTGGTACACGAAATGCTACTTATACACTATATTTCATTTTACACAACTGCGCGACTAAGTATACATTTAAGGTTAATTGCTCACAGCTGAATATATAAAACACACGTTATACAAAAAAACACATTCTGTAGGTATTCAGAGAACATTTTGCGAGTAACATCGTATTCTAGTGCGTCGTCATATGAACAGCATATAAGCTGTTAATCTAGACAGTACTTTGTACGTGAATATATTGTCATCACACGCAAGAACGACTTATTCATTCTAAGTATGTAATACACTTTCAAATTAAGAGTAAATAACTTACAATATATTAGCAATTTGCTCGTTATTTGTTGGTATATTGGATGGGTATTCGATAGATTCTTGTGCGCAATATGCACGTGTGTGCGCGATGAAATATGTTAACAAACAAAATTCAGACAAATCACATATAAGATTTACATATTTAACGCGCGCAAACCGTGCACGCAAAAATTATTATCTGGATATATAAAACTATAAAATGTATAAAACAGAAGCAATATATAAAACAGTATTATGTATGATAAAATGATATATGATACTCGTAATGATTTGTTTATGCATGTAAAACCTGATAACCAATAATTGAATTAGATTTTATTATGGTATTTATAATTTATTCTGTTTTTGTTTTTAATGTGTTCAAGCAAAATTATGTATAACAAAATCTTATAATAAAAAGAGTATTTGCAAAATGTACTTTACTATGTTGTGACAATTCCTTAGTTCGTATCACTGCGCACTGTTTTCAAGAAAGTTTAAGTGAAAACATTTGTATGCTATCTAACATTTTTTTCTGAATTGTCACTGTTCTGTGAATAAAAGTGAGTTTTAATCAAAAAGAACATTTTCTTAGTTACTTATCTTTTTTTTATTTTCACACGTATTGCATGAAAATGATACGCGTATCAGGCACATTTATAATAATGTAAATAGCAGAACTATTAGTAAAAAACAAATTTTATTTAAGTCACATATCAAAAAGATGTACGGTGAAAACTAAGCTTTTGATGTGATACTGTTCTGTGCTATGTGCGCTTTACGGCGCATGTTGATTTGATATTTCAATTATATCACATTTGAACTACCAGATTATGGCGGACGCATGACACGTAGCCGGCAGAATCACTACGCTTAATTTGGCCACGCATATCTCGCGATTATAATCGTCTCGCGCGCAAATGTTACATATGTTTCATAAATTGTCGAAGTGTTTCGTCGAGTGTTTCGTTGATACCAGTATCGATAAACTTAACAGTACTATTGTATCACTGCTACTATGCCACGCTCGCGGAAGAATACCTAACTTTCGTGTAAACGAGTAAGTGAGTTTTGCTAGACAACAAATTTGTTCTTGCAAAACGGTGTTTTTATTTTAGTTAAAAAATGTAAATTCTTGCGCAATATACTAAAACGAATTAAATTCATTTTGACAACTCATTTAGTATGTCTGTTTGCATGATATATAGATAAGACACTTAATTTCCACGCGAAAATATATTGACATGTACATTTTAAGTTTTTATTATATGTTTCTTCGCGCTTTCAAGAGTCAGTGCAGAGAATAAATCTAACTTATACCGCACGCGGATGCGTGGCGAGCAAGTTGCGATCAGCGAACATATTTAAGTATAATCACAACTAAGCGTTGCACATGATGTTCCAAAAAATGAAATAATTTAAATTTGCGTGAAACCGACATATACAAAGTGTCCGACAATTAGTTTAACATTTTTTGTAGTAGGATAATAAAAGTAAAACTGAGCAAAAAACTCCTATATCAATCGTGTTTTACGATTTTAGCAATACTTATACAATATGGTGCCGGCTTAGTTTCGTCAGCAAATGTAAGTCAATAAACGGCACAAGATAAAATATTAATTCAACATAAGATATAGTAAGACTACTATAACAGCGATGAAAGCGGAAATATCAAAAAACGACAAAACTCTCGCATAACCAAGTGTTGTTTTTTTTTGTGCAGAGTTTCGAAACCTAGTTGGAGTTTGCAGTTGCTCGCTCAGAATGACAAGCCGAGAATATTTTGCGGATTCGTACGCAGTTCACGTGACTTGGTCTAACTTGCGAATATAAGTCAACGCGTGAGTTTCAATCAGCTGATCGTGTTCAGCCGAGTCGCTGGTAAATATTATTTCTTCTGTAATCACGTGAATAGGTTGTATTTATCCACGAGAATGACTTCGCTCGACAAATGAGCAAATCTCCGATAACGTTTCGACAGTTTCTGCTCGTGCCGCAAGCACATCAATAGCTTTTCAAACGAGCATCTATGCGCTCCGAAAGCTAGCGGTTGTTTTCTCTGTTCTGCGAATAGCGCAAATACGCTTCGATTGAACAATAAAAAAGTATCTACGTGTTAAATATATTGATCTCATATTATATACATAAACTTAATGTATGTATAATATATATGTATAATACAAATTATACACACATATCTAAATTTGTAGCAATTTATAGTAATAATGTGCCGTGTTACTGACATAACTTGCTATACTACATAAATTGTATTATATTGCAAAATGTCATGGAAAGATTAAGGTTTATTCTTACTAAAATTACATTACATTATTACTATCTATTGAGATTTTAGTTAGATATTGATGTAATTTTGAAAATCGTTACTAGAATTAATGTTGAAGATTTATTGAAGTCATGATTGTGGCGCAGACACGACGAGAAAAGAACAAAGGATTTATTGATTATGGCTGCGTTTTGATATTTAAATACTATTATTTTTTACAAACTGCAAAATATTTATACTTTGCGTCACGTGTGCTATAAATTTCCAGTACTTGCAGTGAATATCAAATGACAACTTAGAGAAGCATTTACTACATATTAAATTCTTCTTCTACAACAGTTAATCGTGCATCGAAACTCAATTCTCACTAAACTGGCGAGAAAACAGTAAGAGGAATTACTTTAGTAAGTTGTTAACTGTTCAAGTAAAAAAATTTATGACATATTAACGCGAAAGCCAATATAGATCATTTTACCAATGTACAGTAGTGTGTCCGTGAATATACTACTCAGCTATATTCTCATCGTATTGCTGAAATCAGAATAATTTTTCACTTAACATGTCTGTAAGTTACAAAAAGTTGCAACGGTTTCTATACACATGAAAGGAAAGGAATATTAAATGTATACTAACATGACGCATATAATAATACTACTTGTGTACTGTTAAATTATCAGGGTCGACAAAGATTTAAATTTTGTGAACGTCTTCCGCCTGTAGAAGTAATTTACTTGCAACAAAAGAAAATCTTGTTTTTTTTTGTTGTTTTCTAATCTTTGTATATTATTTTAATTGCAATTTTAGAAGACTTTATATATACTAAATTATTTTTTAAATAAACCATTTTGTTACTAACTGTCTACTAAATAGTGAAAATACATATTTCGAAACTCAAAATTCTATACACACGTACATGTACATACTGCAACCTTAGTAAGGTCGTTTTCCCCACTACAAACGTTTACGTCGTGCCATGTATTTATTATTTTACGGAAGCGACTGTCTTGTAGTTATTGATCATTTCTCCAAGAGACAAGATCGTAGATATTCTTAGGCAATTCGGATTTAAACTTATATAGTGATAATACGTATAAAGTGGTTAGTAAGATTTATATTTTAAAAAGAAGAGATATTATCTCAAAAATGGTAAGTTATGAAAAGCTCGTATATTATGTGTTAAGTATTCATATTTATTGTTGTCAAATATATCTTCTAGTTTCCACCACACGCTAAAACTGTATAAAATCTAGTATACTTTCTTTATATTTATAAAAGTTATATCACTTTTGTTTTAACATTTATTGTATAAATTTTAATACTTGTATAACTAAATCATACATCAATATTACATAACTACTACAACATTTAAATCTATCATAGTTACATTAGCAATTTGCAATGTGTGACATACTATATAATTAAAACGCGTTCAAAAAATGTAGACAAACTTTTCAAGTACAACTTTGCTCGTACAAATAATATTTTGTCAAAATTGTTTAGCACATTTTTTACTTTCGTTTCTTCAATCGTCCTTCTATACGTCACATTAACGCAATCATGACAACTATTATGTAAGTGTACGTGTATGCGTACGTAAGAAATATAAAAACATCGAAACCAAGTGATAAACATTTCTTATAACGGTCATACACGTCTGTCCTTGACAAGTATACCTGAAAAAAAATTGACATTTGATGTGTACATATTAAATTTATTTGTCGGGCCTTTATTTGCATATGCATGTCTTGTTTAACAAACAAAATAATTTTCTAGATGCACAGTATGCAGATGTTTACATTCTTTGGAACTTTCTGTTTAATATTTCTACCTATATTTGCTTTTTCAACTGATGAAAAGTTATCTCAAGACCAACAATGTATACAACCGATTGAATATATTATGAATATTTCAGCG